>NC_056627.2:305177113-305194613 GCF_002870075.4 Lactuca sativa | reverse complement strand
CTTGGTCCCTCAACATGCAAGAAGCAAACCCCACTTTTGTCGCCTCGGGGGCAAGAGCTCGTGCGCTGGGCATTCTCCATATCTGCCACCCATCATCGACTAACTATGGGGTCCCAGACCCCAAAGAAATCAGGCGCTCCGCACACCTTTAACTCCCGGAACGAGGGAGTTCGGGCCTCGACCTAGCCCGTGACAATCTCGGCTCGGAAAGACCTGAGTCGCTCCTCCTTGATCTCCATCATCCCCTCCTTGACGATCCCAAAAATCACTGGGGTAGCGTCAAGAATGTCCCTCGTAAACTGGGTTGCGATAAGCTCGTGCAACCTCTCGTCAATAGGCTCAGTAGCGTAGCCCAACCCAGATCCTAATCCTGATTCGGATCCTAATCCCCCTGCTCCATGATGTGTCGCCACCATACTGCACTGGTATACCATAAGACAGAATGATCAAGATGTCAAAAAAGGGGATCCTTCCCCACCGTTCTCCTTAGAGCTTCCAGATCTAACTTGGGTTTGGGTACAGGTCATGTGCTATTAGTAGTACGGGCCCAATACTACCTTCCACACCTACCTGTACCTTCCGCAAGGCTCTGCCTAATAACTCTAATTCGTCCTAGAACAAAACATATCTCACCAACCATAACCTAATTCAAATCCTAGGCCATCCTAAGATTTGCTCCTTCCCCATTAAACTCAAACTCAAATAAATCATAACAGGTTGCCCTATGCATGCAAATTATACACATAACAAGATCAAATAAACTTGTCGAATAGAACTCTACCCTAGGACCACAACCAAACAAGGAAGAGGAAATAAGTCTAAATCAATTATTCTAAGGCTATAAGATCCTAACCATATACAATTTTTAAAGCATACACATAGCAAAATCCATACGACTATCACATTCCAAATATAACATGGCTAACATATTAGGGAAAACACTTACTTGAGCTCGGTCGATTACACGTATTGCACTCTCCCTTTCTCGGTTTTAAAAAGTTTATTAATTTGATTTTTGAAAACAAATTTTACCATTTCCTCAGTTTGACTTCTGACACACCTGAGAGTGTGCCTAAATCCCTTAAACCAAGGCTCTGATACCAACTTGTAACAACCTAAATTTCCAATAAAATTTTTCATATTAAATAATCAAATCATTTCCATAAGATCTAAAATTTCCATTAACATTTGTTTTCAAAATCCATAACATCAAATAAAATTTTCATAATATTAGAATGTCCCTACAGCATACCCCACATAATCATATAATCCATATTAATCATATAAGCCATGCATATAACATACAAGGATGTCGTGGGCTCCCCCCAGGGTCTTACTCCAGGATGTCGTGGGCTCCCCCCAGGGTCTTACACCTGTGTTTCATGGGCTCCCCCATGGTCTTTACCTGGAAAGCCATGGGCTCCCTCACATGGTCTGATATCCAAGTGTCATCGGCTCCCCCATGGTCTTTACCTGGAATGACATGGGCTCCCTACATGGTTTGATATCCAAGTGTCATGGGCTCCCCCATGGTCTTTCATGCATATATCACAGAGACAACTAGCATACCACATAGCACATAACCAACTAGTATAACACATATCACTAAATCAATTAGTGTACCACATATCACAAAATGGGCCAGCCTTGGTGCCTTCGACCCCTTTGGTATGGTGAGGAGACTCAACTCTCAAGAAATGTTGAACTGGTAAGATCCAATCCCAACTCACAACTCCGAACTCAACTGCATACAACTACCTTGCAACTAACTTCAATTAAACCCCGAATTAACAATGATACCCCTAAAGTCAAACTTGGTCAACCCTGGTCCAAGTCAAAGTTAACAGTCCATGTTGACCCAACTCGTTGAGTGCACTTGCTGACTCGTCAAGTTCCTTCAGTCTTAACTCAATCAACCACTTTCTAAGTGATTCTAGAGCTCCAAACTATAGATATTATCCCCTACTGTTGAGATACCACGTAAAGTTGTTGACTTTACGTCCATGCATAGAATTAAAGGGGCTAAAAACACTCAATCCTAGTTTAGTAAGGGATTTAGAGCATGAAAGAGGGCTAAGACTAGATAAAGATGGAAACTTTAAGTCAAAATAATCCATGAGATGTCCAGATCTGAAGTCATAGCTTCATGACATGCTCAAATCCAAGAATGACCCCAAGATAAGCTAAAAATGAACATATACTTTCATAGGAGAAGATCTAAGCAATAAAAGGCCAATGTATCAACTTTATACCTTAAAATGGTTGCCACAACAGAGTAAACACCGGATCTACAGCCTCTCCCTTCAGCTATGCACCAATCACTTCAACATTCTTTACATAAACACCAAAATGACACTCCTTAAGCTCTCACACACTTAAAATGGTTGGAAAAGCACAAACTAGGGTTTCTATGGACAAAGGGGGCGATAAGGGAGGCTAAAAATGAGGCTTAAGGCCTTTAAATAGGGTGCAAACCCTATAAATTAGGGTTTTCCTTTCCAGTGTCTCCTCGTCGAGTTGGGGCTCCCCAACTCGTCGAGTTGAGTCCTTAAACCCGTGTCTAAATGAATCTCTACACGACGAGCTGGAGCTCCCCAACTCATCGAGTTCCAGCCCAAAACCCTAAAATACTGAGAAATAAATAATACCTAGACCAAGCAGTAAGAAAACACTCCAAATAACTAAAGAAAATTGGACTCAATGGTAGGTTGAAGCTTAAGAGAAAGAGGGTTGGATTTGTGAGTGAAATGAGCCAAACCCATCAGACCTTTTGATACTAGTGGAAGGCGTGCCACACCCTACATGTCTGGCATTGGGTGGAGCGGCATCATCTAAGAACCTTGGCCTCAAATGTGCCATGTGTCAAGATATTGTGGCACATGTCTTCTTTTTTACTTTTATATATATATATATATATATATATATATATATATATATATATATATATATATATGATATTCATGTATGTCCAGTATTGAACATGTATGAAAGTGAACAATTTTCTGGTTTTTCTATAAATGTTTGTTTCTACACATAAACACAGTGCATAAAACTTTTCTACTGACTTACATTCATAAGTATACATATGAAGATGCATACATTTAGTATTCATGTTTGATAGTAACTTCATACGTGTTCTGTTATGAACATGTATGACTATGACAAATTTTGTATGGACATGTATGATTTTAACAAATTTCTAGGTTTTTGTTTGAATGTTTAGTTATGAAGATTAATCTGCCAATAAGTTATATATGTATACGTATGTTCTAAAATGAACATATACGTACCTTCATAAGTGCACATAAATGTGTATTATAGGAATCTTATATTATTTTGGATACTAATCAATTTTCATGGGGTTTAATAGATTTTATTATTTGTTATTTAATTAAATAATAATGTATTTTTGGTTTTATGTTGATCTCATCCCTATATATATATATATATATATATATATATATATATAACTTTATTAACAACTATAATAGTTACAATTATATTTTACATGGTAAACAGATATAGTTATGAAATCTTTGTTGAAGTTTTCAGATGTAAAGTTGAGATACAATCCAGTAACACAATCTAAAGTTTTAAGTGATAATAAAGGATAGATTAGACCTTACTGGATAAAGTTTACTTTCTTATCAGTAGAAATTATCTTTCTTTATGCTCTTAGGATTATACCTTAATCACTATTAATTATATCTTGAATACAAACACTAACAAATTATATGTTTGTAGAATACTCTACAAGGGTATTTAGATTATACAAACCCACTAAGAATAATTTTTCTCATTCCTGTAAATGATAAGTTAGTAGAAAGCAAACTTCTAACGACTAAGCAAGTGAGAGGTACATGGAACTTGAAGCAACTCAAGAACCATATGCTAATGTAGAAATTGTTGGCAATAGTTTAAAAAAGGAATCGTTAAACATGAATAATAGCTACTCACAAACACAAACTGTTTGCATTAATGGTAGAAATCATCTTTGACTTGTGAAATGTGGAATCTCTTATTGATGAGTTATTATTTATGGTTTATGGGAAATCCATCAACTACCAAAATGATATATAAAATCTTGGATCTGATAAATGACTTAGAATCATAAACATCGAAGATGTAATCTGTTTCTAGTAATCAAGTATAGGCTTGATTAATCTTCCTCTTTATAGCAGGGCTAGAATGAGTAAGAGATTCTTCTAGAAATAATACACATATAGAGATCTATACAAATTTAGCAATACTTGTCATAAAAGGATTTTCTCCTACTTGTGTCATTCACTATGGTCCTTATCATACTCATGACATTAACTATGATCACACCTTTTCATAAATAGCTATATGTAACGACCGAAAAATACAACCAATTTTAAATTTTTCAAAAACAACTCGATTTCATTAAATATTTACAAAAAGGTTTTCAATACAAAACATTTAACGTATTCCCAGAATCACTATACTACAAATCATGAGGAGCGGTATGATCACGCCTTCGCCTTGCCACGGTCTCCTGAAGAACCTGAAAAACATAAAACCACAACTGTAAGCCCGAAAGCTTAGTGAGATATCCCCAAAATACCAACCACATATACCATACACGCATAACATGCCATAACATATCCGATCACAGAACAACCATGCACTTCGGGTCTACTGTGTGACTGGTCCACCGCACCGGCCTACAGTCCACCTGATCCACCCTCTGAGTCTAGCCATAAACCTCGAGTCTACAGTGTGATTGGTCCGCCCGCACCGGGCCTTCAATCCACCTGGTCCACTCTCCGAATCTAACCACATACATCGAGTCTGCATTGTGATTGGTCCGCCCGCGTCGGGCCTTCAATCCACCTGGTCCACTCTCTGAGTCTACAGTATGACTGGTCCGCCCACACCGGGCCTTCAGTCGGCCTTGTCCACTCTCCGAGCCTCGGCGCGTCTGGTCCGCCCTCTTGGGGCCTACAGCCTATCCGGACCGCTCGCTGGGCCTTCAGAACAACCGGTCCGCCCTGGGTATCTTAGTCTACAGCACAAAGCAGGACCCGCCTCAACCCAACTCTAGTCCAAACAACCATGTGCACATATACATACAATCATATAGCAATTCACAGTCAACAAGCAGATCAAACAGATCACATAACATATCATCATCCTAACCAGGATACCGACCTATCAGGTCACTAGCATAACATCTCTCTATCTCTCAAGATACCGATCTCAATCAGGTCTCTAACGTATACCATCCTAGCTCTCAGGATGCAAACATATCAAAGCAATAACATAACAACAACTACCCGGATCTCAATCCGATAAGGGCCGGCCTTGGTGCCTTAGACCCTGTTGATATAGTGAGGATAACTCACCCCGATACTGCCGACTAAACAGATAACCCAAGCTGCTCCGACCACTGGTACGATCTCCACCACTGGACAACCACTACGGCACTGAACTCAAAACAATAACCAACAATTACCAAAATGCCCCTGGAAACCACTGGTCAACCTTTGGTCAAAGACAAGGTCAAAGTCAGGCCCTGACTGACTCTACTCGCCGAGTCAACCCGATGACTCGCCGAGTCCCCATACTCAGAACTTCCCTCAATCCGCGACCTAACTCGCCGAGTCACCCGAGACTCGTCGAGTCCAACAACTCTGAGTCAACTCGCCCACAACTCACCGAGTCATCCCTTGACTCGCCGATTCTCGACTCAACCAGAAAATATTGGGACTCTTCGACAAGACTCGCCGAGTCCAAGAACAGACTCGCCGAGTCTAAGGCTATCTTTAACCTACTCGCCGAGTTGTTCATAGAACTCACAGAGTTCCAGGCCGTCTTCATCCAACTCGCCGAGTTGTTCTTCCAACTCGTCGAGTTCCAGCTCATCTTCAAGCAACTCGTCGAGTCCACCCATGTGACTCGCCGAGTACCACCGGTCTGAATCCATACAAAAGCACTCCAGGCCATGCAATTGATCAAAAACATAGATCTAGCCTCCTACAACCCATCCATCACGTAAAGTGGCAAACTTTACGTGAATCCAAAGCGATCTAGGCCTTTAACACTTTAGGGCTAGGGTTTGGGACATGATAGCTTCACTACACACTCAAACACAGGGACTTTCAGGCATTCCAACCCTTCTCCATTCCAGATCTGAGGTAGCAACCTCATATCTAACCTCTAAACTCCAAAACACCAAAAGATAAGCTCCCCACAAACCCCATAATGATGAATCCAAAGAGTAACAGCCCAAGGACGAGATATTACCTCAAAAGAACGCCCCAACTGCAATGGAACTCGAATCCAAGCAAAGCCCCTTGCTCCAAGCCTCCTACCCTTCAAGATTTCCTCAACAATTGCTTCTCCAAGCTCCCAAATGCAACTTGATCCACTCACATACGAAGGTTAGGGTTTCTGGACTTGAGGATGAGTAAAGAGGCTGGGGGAATGGATGTTATGTTCTTTATATAGGGTTCAACCCCGAGAATTAGGGTTTTCTCCAC
This sequence comes from Lactuca sativa, assembly GCF_002870075.4. Lineage (NCBI taxonomy): Eukaryota > Viridiplantae > Streptophyta > Magnoliopsida > Asterales > Asteraceae > Lactuca > Lactuca sativa. The sequence goes on along the minus strand of NC_056627.2, from coordinate 305,188,110 downwards.
TCAGCGCCTACTCGCCGAGTCCATCTTACTGACTCGCCGAGTCGGCTACTTAACACGCGACCAAGTCGCAACTCTACTCGCCGAGTCCACCCATAGACTCGCCGAGTCGCTCTTTCCCAATTTACTCTTTTAGCCCTTCAACTCTACTCTTGATATTTCGGGATGTTACACTATGATTAGATCAACAAGGATATTATTTATCATAACTACATATTCTTAATATGATATATGATAAATATATTTTAAGAAAATCGCTTTTCTTAATAGACATCTACTAGAAGATATCTATATATCTTAGCCTGGAGGTTTTCTTAATCCATGTTATCATAACCAAATGTGTAAGGCTTAAGATCCACTTGTGTATATAAAGAAAACGTCTCAAGGTTGGAATCATTATTTTAATATATAATTAGAAGGTGTACTTTTATATCAAAATGAAGATAACATTTGTGTTTACTAAGAACTAGCAGGAGCATAGTGATATTCCTAATCTTGTATGAATTAGACATACTTAATCATTTGAAATCATATTCTGACTATGCAAGGTTGTTTCACCATGACTCGGAAGGTATTTATAAATTGAAAGACTTAGGAAAGAAAAGATACATTCTTGTAATTTAAAAATCTCTAGAGATAGATAATGATGAATGTTAAAATTTTAAATTATTTTGCTTGAATTAAATATATCTTGAAAGAGGTCAAGATACAAGATTCCTTTGGAGGATTCTTGGCATTGTCGCATGACACCATTTCGAGTATGTCTCAAAAGGACCTAACACCTAGGTTTGAGCTAAATGAAATGATTTATATTCTATTTGCTTGGCAAATAAATCCATCATTTATGTCATATTATGCACAAGAATAAGTATATGATTATGATATAAACATATCATGATATAAAAATTGAATACATGGCTAAGTCACTGGATGACTATAAGAACATTCTAAGAGTACTTAAGAAGAACTAAGATAATGTTCATGAGATAATCAGTTCGGAAGAAGATCTTTATGTAAATAGCTACATAAGATGCTAACTTCAAAACGGATATATATATATATATATATATATATATATATATATATATATATATATATATATATATATATATAATTATGAATTGTAATTGGATTACAGCTTCATTGTGGAATGAAGAGTAAGTTTTGTATAAATGAGGTCCAAGAAAAACAAAATTGCACAATATACTAGATAAGAATACACTACTACTTCAGCAGTTGAAATCAAATATGTTTGGATGAATGAGTTAATTGAAAAACTATGTTGATTTCCGCCATTCAAGGATCACATAAAATCTTTACGACTTCGAAAGTATACTTAATCTAGCTAATAGGCTCTATGTTGCAAAAGAGCACCAATCATATACTCCAAGGTATTTAACTGTACTTAGAGTAAATTCAATATGGAGATGATAATATTTGCAAAAGTCACACAAATTAAATTTAGTCGAACCCATTAATAATGTCCATCCTTTTAAGCTTTGTATGAGTAGTCACTCTTCGGTTATATGAATTCGTTATTCTAGAAAATGGGATTTTGATATGAATTTAGTATTTGGATATTGGAACATTAAGACAACAACTATTATATATTGTTTTGATATATTGGGATATGATCATCACATCAATGCTTATTGTGTTCTATATTAACATATTTAATCCATGAATAATATTATTATTCTAAAAGTTTATATTGGTTATAATTGTGGCGAAAATTATGATGTAAGACTAATATGAATTGGATTGGTCGACTCTCATTGGATGAAAGTAGGCAAGTAGTTGTAACCAAGTTTCATAGGTACTTGTCATAGAATTAGTATTGAACAGACCCATATCAAGATCATCTCATAAATCACAGTTATGAGTGATACTTGATTAAAAGTTGTTATCTTTGTATCATTAACACCTGAGATACATAATGGGACTTGAATGTACAGAGTGCGGTGCATTGATATGGTCAAATGTTGATTCTTAACCGAGCAGTTATAAAATCCATTTTCAGGTATGGTATGATCTATGCAAAAGGTTTATGTAGTCAAGATGAGATTTGTTCCTCTTATATGTTGAGAGCTAGACATCTAACACACGTTACCCAAAGTTGAACACCAAATGAGATTGATTGAAATCCAAGTCTCATCTTCAACAGGATGTTTGTAACAAAAAGATTGTTGATAAGTTACCTTAATAAATCAATGGAATCTTGGAGATTTTGGGAATTGGATGTTGATTGAATGGCTCTAATTCATATATTATTAGGGACAATGAAATGTTGCTAGACGTTCACCACTCTCTATATCAATCTATGATGTGTTTTGTGTAAGTAGGAGAATGAAAGATCTATATTCCCAAGAGTCATTATAGAATGATATTGCTAGATAATATATGATCCTAAAGGGTCATACTAACAACAAATTGATGCAATTATATTATATATAAGTATTTGATCCTTGATAAATAAATATAATTCTTGTAATTAATTGGAAATTATTTATTTCATGGAAATATTAATATTCAATGTTAAGTTTCTACTCCTTGTAGAGATTTGATGGTAAAGTATATTAGAAATTGTTTCTCATATTTTTCTACCATTACTACCACTGATATAGCCTCTTTAGTTGTTGATAACTACATCGATAACATCTCTCCTGAAATGGGATTGGCGAGGGTTGGCAGCTGCTGAAGTGATTTCTTTAGTTCATGAAGAGCGCGTTCTGCTTGTTGTGTCCAGCAGAAGTTATGTTAGTCCATACAACCCTTCAATGTTTGAATCAATGGCATATCCTAGTCAACAGACAATGCGATGAAACGCTCCAACGCTGTGATTGTTTCCTTTAATGCTTGCATAACCTTTAAACTTCTTGGTTCTGTCGTGCCAATAAATTCCTTTACTTTGTCTGGATTCGGTTGTATTCCTTCATTTGTTATGTAGTATCTCAAGAACCTGCCCTCCTGTACGCCGAATGTGCATTTGGTTGGATTTAACTTCATGTGGGTTTTCTCTAACGCCTGGAGTGTTTCTTTAACTTATTTGAGTAATTTTGTGTCGCTTCGGCTTTTGATTATCATGTCTTCTACGTAAACTTCTATGTTTCTCCTATCTGATCCTTGAAAACTTTATCTACCAGGCGTTGATAGGTTGCTCTGGCATTCTTTAGCCCAAAGGGCATTTTTGTGTAGCAAAACATGTCGTGATCGGAATAGAACGACATTTTTTCCTCATCCTCATTCTTCATTAATACTTGGTGATAGCCTTTATTCGCGTCTAGGAAACACTCCCATTGGAAGCCTTGTAATAACTCGACCTTAGGTAGTGGGTACGAATCTTTAAGACACACCGTGCTTAGATCTGAATAATCTATGCACAGACTCTAACTTCCATCCCTTTTTTTTAACCACTACTAGATTGGCAATCATTGTTGGGAAAAAGGTTTCATGTAGAATACCTGCATTGACTAGTTTGGCGACTTCCATGTTGATTGCCCTATTCCTTTCTCATTGATCTTGTCCTCACTTCTTTTGTTTTATGCTACTAGCTCCTTGTTTTATGTTGAATCCATGTTCAATTATATAACTATCTACTCCCACCATGTCTGTCGGCTTCCATGCGAAAAATTGTGTGTATCTTTTCAGTAATGCTACTAACTTTTGTCGTATTATAGCCTGAAAATCTGTCCCGATTCGTATTAGATGATTAGGGTAATCATTGTTGCTGGTTTCTTTTTCCTTTGGATGTATGTATTGTTTTCTCTTGGTGCCTTTGGTAATATCTGGAACTTCCATGATTTGATAACATCGATGTCTTGTCGGAGTCTCATCGACCATTATTGATGGGTTGAATTTAACTATTCCGTGTACCATTGATGCTACGGCCCCAAATCGCAACAACATTGTCCTTCTTAAGATAATATTGTGCTCCACTGAGTTACACACCACTACAGACTATATTAATATTGTTTTCTTCTTTTTTCCATCATGGCCATGAAGAGAAAGGGGTAACTGCATCGTTCCTAGTGGTCATATGTTGTGCCAGGCAAAGCCTATCCATCTTCTCTTTCCGTTCCATGGGTAGTTGTTTGAAAAAATGTATGTAGATTATATCGGATGAACTCCCGGTATCTGCCTATACTCTGTGGATTATCGCATTTGCATATATGTGTCTGGATAACCAACAATTCATTCCTATTCCAATTTGTTGGTCATGGATCGTCTACCGAGAAGCTAAGATTCATCATGTTTCTGATCAGATCTTTTGTGTCGTCTGCTCTGTAGTTTCTTCGCTATCTTTCCCGGATAGCTAGTATTTCCTATGTCTTCTCATTTGGTGGATTATCATCATGGTGTTGTCATCATATCCCAAAAAACATCACAATTCAGTAGTTCTATGACACCTCTTAATTTGACTATGATTTTAGTTACGAAAAGCTCAAATTTGATCAAGTTGTTTTGACAATCAATAGTCATGGGCTCATTTTAATGTCAGTGATCATAGTTTTGTCAATTAAAAAAAATCATGTTTACCGATCCAGATCGTAGATCTGGAGTGGTGTCGTTGGCGAGTTCCTGACGAGATACCGAGTTGTCATCAGAAAATAAAACTGTTAGAAACGTTCAAGGATTGTGCCCTAGATCAGGCTTTGATGATCAAGTTAGATCGATGTATGAAATGAGATGGTTTCTCATTGCTTATCAGATCCATCTTGGTGAGGAGGGGAGTGTATGTGTATGTGTATTGGAGGCTCATATATAAGGGTGAAAGATCCCCCTTATAGGGGATGCAATGTTCTCTTTATAAAACTATATCAAGAGACAAGTAGGCCATGCCTTATGATAGCCTAGTTCCCAACCAACTAGCCAGGCGGCTAGGTTGTTATTCCAAACGGTGCTATCATGTTGTGCTGCCAAGCACTAGCAATGTTGTCATGTTGTGCTGCTAAACGATAGCAATGTTTTCGTGTTGTGTAGGTCATACATGTTGGCGAATATCTGATTCAGATATGGGAGCATTGCGTGTTCTGACCCAGATGGCGATAACTTGGAGTGTTGTCCAAGTACCTTGGAGTGTTGTTCAAGGTTTCATAGGTTCCTTGAGTAATAAGGACTATTTTATATGGAAAGTATTAGATGTTTACTTTCAGTTTCCTAGGCTTATACTGATGTGTTTTGTTCGGTATATATAGATGCCTGATAGGATCCTGTAATAGTGGAATTGGAGTTTTTGAGATAGTTTTCTTCAATAATAAAGTTTGCGAGTTTATGCAATTACCTCTTTAAAAGGGATAGAAGGAGCTTGTGTTGTGAATTTCTACTGTGGTGAACACCATCTACGAATTCTTCTGCTTGAGTTTGAAGCAGTAGTTCTGTTCGTGTGGAGAGTTACGAGTGTAACAGCCTTGCTGTTTTCGTAAGCCTGTGACATACAAGGAGCAAGAGTAATCGACCGCTACTCGGTGTTCTTGCTGTGAAATCGTCTACGTGCGTCTGCCTCGTGTGGTGTGGTCCTGCTTGTAGAGATCGAGAACCTGCAACAGATCGGTGAAGAAGGCGTCTTTTGCCCTAAAGAACGTGTTTTTTTGTTTGACTTTGGGCCTTATTCTCATTCGTGTTTGGCTTATTCTAATTGGCCCAAATTTGTCGAACTTTGAATTAAAGGAGCAATTACCATTAATTCAATTCACGTGAGAATTTATTTTTCGAAAAAAAAAATCATTTTATTAAAAAAAAAAAAACAAATCAATTTTTTTTATTTGTGTGGAGTAATCAGAAATTGAACCGAGATGTTGGGAGGAGAATCGTCCTAACCCCCGGCTAAGGAACATATGTCGTTCACGTTCCAATGTCCGACTTTGACATTGACGAACTACACAATTTGGAGGATGCGCATGGAGGTGCTACTCGGGATTCATGGCGTTTGGGATGTAATTGATCCCGAACTAGATGATGTGAAGAAAAACAACATCGTGAAAGGATTGTTGTTTCAATCGATTCCAGAGGATTTAATCCTTCAAATCGGTAATTTGAAAACCGGAAAAGAGATGTGGGAAGCGATTAAAACTCGTAACCTAGGAGCTGATCGTGTGAAGGAAGCCCAACTCCAAACTCTAATCACGGAATTCGAAAATTTAAAGATGAGTGATACTAGTACGATAGACGAGTTCGCTGCTAAATTATCCGGGATTGCTTCAAAATCCGCTTCACTAGGAGAGGTCATGACCGAACAAAAGCTTGCGAAGAAGTTTCTTACGAGCCTCCCTAGGCGGTTTGTCCACATAGTTGCAGCCCTTGAACAAGTTTTGGACCTTAAAACGATTGGCTTTGAAGACGTGGTTGGTCACTTAAAAGCTTATGAAGAAAGAATCAAGGGTGAAGACAAAGTAATCGAGACTCAAAATAAATTACTTTATTCCAAAACCGAATCATCCAACAGAAACACTGATTCATCAAGAGGTAGAGGTCGGGGTTCAAATAACCGAGGAAGAGGACGAGGTGGTGGACGTGGCGGTGGACGTGGTCGGGGTAATACCCAAAATCACGGTCACTCGAAATCCTCTAAAAATTGTGAAGATCAAAAGCAAAAAGGAAAACAACGCGAGCAAAGAGCTCTCTCAAATATTCAATGTTACCGGTGTGACAAGTATGGTCACTTTGCTTCAAGATGCCCGGACCGAATAAAAAATCATGAGGCTAACCTTAATCAGACACACGAAGGAAATACAAATCATGAAGAAGGAACGTTCTTTATGATGAATACAATTCAAGAAACGGTGTTCTTGAATGAAGACAAATATATCCCTCCAAAAGTTGAAGCAAATGCCGATGAAGACGGAATTTGGTACTTAGATAATGGTGCGAGTAACCACATGACCGGAAACTACTCTTATTTTTCTGAATTAAATAAAAACATAACGGGTAGAGTGAGATTTGGAGATGGATCGTGTGTTAGCATTAAAGGAAAAGGGTCAATTTTGTTCGAAGGGAAAAGTGGTGAGCAAAAATTAATGAAAGATATTTATTATATCCCATCACTTCGTAGCAATGTTATTAGCCTCGGGCAATCTACAATAGCTGGTTGTGATATTCGGATGCGAGGTGATTTCCTAACCATGAGAGATGGAGACGGAAGATTACTTATGAAAGTCCCGAGAAGTGCAAACCGACTCTATAAAATAAAGTTAAAAGTTGGAAAACCACATTGCTTACAAGCCAAGTTTAATGATGAAGCTTGGTTATGGCACGCGTGACTTGGCCACATTAATTTTGGCGCGATAAACTTGATGCACAAGCTAGCTAAAGGGATACCGGCAATCCAACATCAAGACAAACTTTGTGAATCTTGCATGTTTGGAAAACAAACAAAGCAGTCGTCTGCAAAGAAAACTAATTATAGAGCTACAGATATTCTCGAGATGGTGCATGGAGATATTTGTGGACCGGTTGATCCCCCCACCCAAGCGGGTAATATTTATATTCTAGTTCTTATTGATGATTATTCTAGATATATGTGGTCTTTTCTTTTGAAGCACAAAAGTGATGCATCCGGGATTATTAAAAGATTCAAGATATCAATTGAAAAACGAACCGGTAAAGAGATCAAGACTTTCCATACGGATAGAGGTGGAGAATTCACATCAACCGAGTTGAATCGTTTTTGTGATGAAGAAGGGATTTCACGTATGTTGACGGCTCCTTATGCACCTCAACAAAACGGTATAGTCGAACAGAGAAATCGGACGCTACTTGAGATGACACGGTGCCTAATGAAAGCAAAAGATATTCCAAACCACTTTTGGGGCGAAGCGGTACGACATGCAACGTTTATCATAAATCGTACACCTACTCGAGCATTGATAGGTGCTACACCATTCGAGAAATTTTATGGTGAAAAACCAAATCTTGAAGACTTGAAAGTATTTGGTTGTGTTGCATATGAAAGAGTAGTCTCTAAACACTTGAAGAAGCTTGATGATAGGTCACGACCGTTGGTATATTTTGGAAAGGAACCCAATTTGGGAGGATTTCGGTTATATAACCCGCGAGAAAATAAAATTATTATTAGTGCCCATGTAATGTGTGATGAAAATAAGACATGGCAATGGAATAATGAACCCAAAAATCAAGATGGAAATGGACCGGGTACATTTACGGTCTTGTGGAGTAATGGTCAAGCAACCCAAGATAATGGTGGTTCGAGCCCAACTGCAACAGAAACCGAACAGTTCACTGATCCGGCACAAACCGCTCAAACCAATGACACTTATAGTGATGATGGCAGCCCATCACAACCTGTTGATGATCAAAATAATGATGCAAGTTTTGTCCCACTTCGGCGGTCCACTCGAACTTCAGTGTTGCCAAGAAGATTAAATGACTACGAGCTAGATGTGGATCATTTAATGTTGTCATTCGATGAAGAACCGAAGAACTTTAAGGAAGCCAAAGTGAACAAGAATTGGCTCGATGCAATGAAGGCCGAAATTGACTCCATCGAGAAAAATAATACTTGGAAATTAGTTCCTCCGCCTAAAGATATTAAGCCTATCGGGTTAAGATGGTTGTATAAAATTAAAAGAAATACAAATGGTGTGATTACAAGGTACAAAGCGCGTCTAGTAGCAAAAGGCTATGTACAAGAGCAAGGCATTGATTTTGATGAAGTATTCGCGCCAGTAGCTCGACTCGAGACAATAAGATTATTGATTGCTCTCGCAGCCGGGAACGGGTGGAAGATTCATCACTTAGATGTAAAAACTGCATTTTTATATGGAGATTTAAAGGAAGAAGTGTACGTTTGCCAACTGGAAGGTTTCGTGAAGCAAGGTGAAGAAACAAAAGTATACAAATTGGCAAAAGCTTTGTACGGTCTCCGACAATCTCCGAGAGCATGGAATTTGAAGCTTAATAACACGTTGAAAAATATGGGTTTTAAACGGTGCATGCAAGAAAATGCAGTTTATAGAAAGGTTGCAAATGGAGAGTACATAATAGTTGCGGTTTATGTAGATGATTTGTTCGTAACGGGAACAAGATTAGAGTTTATAAACCAATTCAAGAGACTAATGGCATTACAGTTTGAAATGTCAGACCTTGGTGAACTGACTTGCTACTTGGGTATTGAAGTATTGCAAGAAAATGGTTGTGTAAAGGTGAAGCAAGAGAGTTATGCTATGAAGATTCTAAAAGAGGCAGGCATGCAAGAGTGTAATGCAACTCAATGTCCGATGGAGCCAGGACTAAAGTTGTCAAAAGCTGAAGATGAACCAGAAGTTGAAGCTACCTATTATCGAAAAATAGTAGGTTGCTTACGATATCTCTTACACACGCGTCCAGATTTAGCATATTCGGTTGGAGTAGTTAGTCGTTATATGCAAAGCCCAAGAGAATCTCATGCACGCGCTATTAAGCAAATTCTTCGTTACTTGCATGGTACTCCATCTTTTGGGATTGTATACAAACGAAGTAAAAATATGAGCTTGATAGGTTACAGTGATAGTAGTCACAATGTGGATATTGATGATGGCAGAAGTACAACAGGGCATGTCTTCTACCTTTGTGACTCACCTATCACTTGGTGCTCCCAAAAGCAAGATACAGTAGCATTGTCATCATGTGAAGCAGAGTTCATGGCAGCTACTGCAGCTGCGTGTCAGGTGGTTTGGTTAAGGGAGTTATTGGCTGAGCTGACAGGAATGAAGAAACAGAAGGTGCTGATTCGCATAGACAACAAATCAGCAATAGCATTGTCAAAGAATCCTGTCTTTCATGGAAGAAGCAAGCACATTCACACTCGATTCCATTTCATTCGAGAACGTGTTGAAAATGAGCAAGTGATTGTTGAGCATGTTTCAGGAGATAAGCAACGAGCAGATCCACTTACAAAGGCCTTAGCTCGAATAAGGTTCGCAGAGATGAGAGCATTGATTGGCGTGCAAGAATTATCCTCGACTCAGAAATTCAGGGGGTGATTGTTGGCGAATATCTGAGTCAGATATGGGAGCATTGCATGTTCTGACCCAGATGGCGATAACTTGGAGTGCTGTCCAAGTACCTTGGAGTGTTGTTCAAGGTTTCATAGGTTCCTTGAGTAATAAGGACTATTTTATATGTAAAGTATTAGATGTTTACTTTCAGTTTCCTAGGCTTATACTGATGTGTTTTGTTCGGTATATATAGATGCCTAATAGGATCCTGTAATAGTGGAATTGGAGTTTTTGAGATAGTTTTCTTCAATAATAAAGTTTGCGAGTTTATGCAATTACCTCTTTAATACACTCATGCCAATAAGCCTAAAATCATCAGGTCCTTCCCTTTGAGGTTTGTCACCAATTATATTTAGACCGGATATAATATAAGTCATATGCTATCAATATCTTTTAATGAAAATTATAAAATTTAATTTCAAATATAGCTTAAGAAAATTGTTGGACTGTTTTCGTAAAAAGACAACAAGAAACCATTATTTTAATCTAATCCAATATTCAATAGACGTAACTAATTCTGAAATATATCTTTGAATATATAGTACACCAAAAAGTTTATTTTTGGTCGGATATATAAGGATCAAATTATCTAATAAAAACATCCACAGTAGAAATTTGTTTGGAGATCTTTCAAGAGTTTTTTCATCTTATAAAACTCCTGAAAATGGGAAAAAAAAATATTGGACTAGCCTTTTTAAATATAAGCTTTGTCATAGAGTTTGTTAAAGCTTTTACTAATACCTTTTTCAATTATTATATGTGTTTTTCTCCCTTGCTACTAAACAACTCATTTAAACAATCCAAAAAAAAAACAATTTGAAAACTCTTTTGTTATATCAATGAGCTTTTCCTTTTGGAGCTCTTTCAATAAAAAAAAAAAAAAAAAAACTTAATTATAAATCTCTCTTATTATGAATGCTTAGTGATCCATTAAGGTCCCGTTTAATAGTTTCTATCCGGGAAAGTGTTGTCCGGAAAAATGATGTCTGAGAAAGTGTTGTATGGAAA
>NC_056627.2:305094613-305174613 GCF_002870075.4 Lactuca sativa | reverse complement strand
TTGATAATGTATTATTTAAGAATGAGAAACAAAAGTTGGTTGAAATCCAACAATTTATAGAATTCTAAGAAACCCAAGATAAGACGAATAATAAAACTCCAACAATTTTGAGTTTGTCGTGTGAAAAATAGAACTTCTTTGCATCCGGTTATCCTTTAAATCGAACCAAGTTTGTGTGTGTGCACTGTTGCATCTTGACAACCTCCATATCCAAAATGATTTGCATGTCTTGAAATAAAAGTGAAGCAAAACCTTACTCTCATTTCAAGATGTTTATGTATATAACTAGAAAAAAGAAGAAACTAAAGAGACTAATGAGCGATGATTATTCCCTTTTCTAAATTGAATGTCCGAGTGAATAATAGGTAAATGTCGCTTCTTTCTTTTGATCAAGATGTCAGCTTGAAGGTGGTGGGTTGGTTATGGCTGGTAGAAATGATGGAATGGTGGAACTTGTAGAGATGTGATCGCAGTAAGATAATGAAGATGAATCAAATATTTGATCTTGATATAATACCATAAATATAGGATTTTATAAAGCTGAAAAGTATATGAATTTAATTTAGATAATAATTAATTTAATTAACACAAATCAGTATAACACCCCTATTAAATGATTGGACCATATTTTGAAGAGAAATTAAATATCCTCTTACTTTTTGTTCATACATAGTCTCCTACCCAATAAAATGATGACATGTGTAACATTTAATGCTTATTTAATGAGATTTAATGATATTTTACGATACTAAGGCTATGTTTGGCGGACTAGCTGAAAATCTAGCTGTTAGCTGAAAAGCTAGCTGATGGCTGAAAAGCTAGCTGTTAAATAAAAAGCTAGCTGATAAAAAATAACGTTTGATAAATCTAGCTGAAAAGCTAGCTGAAATATATAAAATTACATAAAAGAACATGCAAAAATATATGTTTCTATAATTAATTAAGGGGTGTATTTGGAAAATTTTAAAAAAACTCCTAAAAAGCTAGTCTAAGTAGCTTTTCAAAAAGCTAGCTTATAAGCTAGCTCATCAGCTACTTTTTGGCTTATCAAACATGACAACATAAAAAAACTCGAAAAATAAGCTAGCTTATCAGCTAGCTGTGGCGCGTCAAACACAACATAATATGACACATGTCATCATTTAAATAGGTAAGAGGAATGATAGAATTAAAAGGTAGAAAAATATTTAATTTCTCTATTTTGAAATATATATATATATATATATATATATATATATATATATATATATATATATATATATATATATATATATATATATATATATATATATATATATATATATATATATATATATACGTTTCAGAATATCACGTTTTATGGGACAAATATCAACTAATATTCATTTGTGCATTGTGTTAATGCATGGATTAAGGTGTTTTTTCTTTTGAAAAATTTGGCTGGAAAAAAAATATTTGAAAAGGTTTTGAGTTTTTAGTAATCTTTAAGTTCTGAAATGATCATGATTTTATCTTTCTCTCTCTTTCTCTCTCTCTCTCTCTCTCTCTCTCTATATATATATATATATATATATATATATATATATATATATATATATATATATATATATATATATATATATAGGAATGAGTTCTATGGAAAACAAATAATTAGGGCAACATCTACCGGAACCAATAATCAAATGACACGTGTCCATTTCTTTCTTCACAAGTAATGTATTGTGGAAGTTATTGTTAAAGTGATGTGTTGTCATGTTTTCATTGGTTCAAATATGTCTTGTCCTAATGATTCATTTTCCATATAACTCTTCCCTATATATATATATATATATATAAAAGATAAGGTCCAATAGAGAACCATAATTAACCAAGAAACCAATCTTTTTTTCAACTTTTAAAACTTATTTTTTATCAAAAAAAAACTAAAAATACAAAAATCCATAACTTTTTATCATTTTTCCAATGATATCAAATTCGATTTTTTTTTTACATTAAATTCACAATGTGAATCCGGATTAACACGGTGAATCCGAAAAATATTTTTTCACAATCACAATGTTAATATATGAATTTAGGTATTTTTAGATTTTTTTGATAAAGAATAAACTCTAGAATTTGAAAAAAAGATTTGGTTCCTTGAAGAACTAATAATTATGGTTCTCTATTTAACTTTTCCAATTTATATATATATATATATATATATATATATATATATATATATATATATATATATATATATATATATATATATATATATAGGGCTAGGTTATAATGTGGATATACAACTATTGTATGGACGTGTGGATAATGCTATTTTATGAAAATTAGTAAGAGAATATGTTGTTTAGTAATGTGAATACGTTCAATCTCACAGAACTATTGTTATTTTAATGAATTTTCACCAATTCTAATTCATTTTTGTTCTCATGCATCGTTTTTTATTTATTTTAATTCTTACAGAATACGACTCAATAAAAATCCTGATAATATTTTGACAGAATGAGAATAATTAAAAAAAAATGTATAATAACCTTATAGATTATTTAATTAGTGAAAATGCTTAATAATTACAATAATTATATAAGATTGAACGTATTCATATTATCAAACAACATATTTTTTTTGTCATTATCATAAAATAATATTATCCACACGTCCACACAATAGATATCAATCCACATTTGAACCTAGTTATCTCTCTCTCTCTCTCTCTCTCTCTCTCTCTATATATATATATATATATATATATATATATATATATATATATATATATATATATATATATATATATATACACACACATTGAATGAGTTTATAAACTCATATAATACGTATTTTATATATATATATATATATATATATATATATATATATATATATATATATATATATATATACATTGAATGAGTTTATAAACTCATATTATGTTTAGCTTTTTAATTATCCATAAACTCAATGTAAAATACTATAGATGATACATGTTTCATTCACGAATCATTTTCATAAATAGTTTTAGAAACGAGGACAAACTTACATATTTTAGAAAATGGTTTTTTTTATCATCGTCATATGCTCCACTCAAAGATGGTTTTGAAGCTTGTGTGGCTACTTATGACTTGGGTACCAAAAATTAAGAAAATTACTACCCCATCGTGTGGGTTTATAATGCTATTCTTAAACGCCTTCACTTGCACTTGTGGATTTGCTACTCCTCATATGGTTCTTGTATGATGGTGCATGTTATAGGGTTTGGAGCATTTTAGTGTTTAGTATCATACATGCTAATTAACAAAACAAGTCTTAATGACTTAATCCCATCATTTTGGTGAGATATTTGTACTTTGAAATTGAATTTGGGGTTTGGGAAATAGAACTGCGTCGCATATTTTTTTGAAGTTGTTGATTTCAGATTTGTTAATGTTTCTAAACGATCATGTAATTTTGAATGATTTTCCCTAATTAACGATCACTTACTATTCTTTTATGTTTTAAAAACCTTTTTAAGGGTTTGACTTTAGGCTTGGATTATTTACTTTATCCAACACCTGAAGAGGGTTATCCCCGATAATGCTTGATAAGTTTCTCAAGCCTAACCTACTTATTTTACATGTGTTCAAATTAAAATACTTTGTTTGAGACAAAGATGAATCTACTACTTAGATATTTAGAATATGTTTTTTTTGAGATTGAAGATGTATGAAAGAACATTTACTTTAGCTTCTGCTCTTAGTGACCTTTACCTACAATTAAATTGCTTTCTTAATTGTTTCTTATTTTATAAAATTTATTTTAAAACTTGTTTTAAAAGACTATTTTAAATAGATTATACAACGAGTGGTTCATTATGCAATTGACATATACACGAAAACTTGACATTGCATATCTTCTTTTTTGTATATCAACATTTTAGATCTCTAATGACTTGTAAAATTAGATGACTACATTTATTTTAACCAAATCATAGGATCATATGCAACATCATACGATGGTGTACAAACTTGTTCTAACACGTTAGTATTGGACTCCCTATTTGTTTCTTTTGAATTTTAATGAGTTGATGAGATGATTCAAGAATTGAAGGTGCGAATGGACTATAGAACTCATATTTATCACTAGATTCGATATTGGTGTGAGTTATTTTAAGGTTAAAAGTTGTTTCTTTTACAATAGAGCCTTCTTGTATATTTTAGATGGTTTGTTTTGTTCTTCAAATTTACTTTCATATGAATCAATGAATGTGTCATGAATAGTTTCTTGAATAGAGCATGAAACACCACCATCCAATCTCAAATACATTTTTCCTAGATGATTTTATTGTTAAAGATGAAACTCATACTACCAAATGTGTGAAAATAGCTTAAATTTGGATTTCTACCCTTCAAAACTTCATATGAAGTTTTTTCATGCCTTTTGACTAGTAGTGCTAACAACCAAGGCCGTCCAGAGATATAATCGACCCAGGACGATAAGAAAAAATGAGCCCCCAAAATCATAAATATAATAAAAATTAAATTGAAAATAAATGCACCGTTATAAAATTCATTATTAATATTATAAAAAAAACACAAATATAGCCACAAGATTGCAAAGACAACTAATTTTAAAAAGAATATATATGTTTCATATCATTTTTAGATAAGTTAATTTTCTCTATATATAGTCTATACTTGATGAATTTTGGGTCCCTAAGAGACATGAGTAATGAACGACCGCTCGGGTTGCTCACCGTCTGGACCTGCTAACAACTTTTAAGGATAATGACTTAAAAGGATAATGTATTTTTTTAATTTTTACACATTTGGTTACTGAGTTTTTTTTCGTCCACATTTACCCCTTCAACATGTTAAACTGTACACATTCAGTTCTCATGACCGGTAACTCTGGGTTAGCCTGGAAAATCGACTTGATAAGGAAATATATTTTTTATTTTGTACACATTTAGTCATTAATGTTTCTCTATATATTTAGTCTTTAACATTTATTTGTTTCAAAATAAGTTTTTTTGTACTCATTCAGTACTTTTGAATGATTTCTTTAGGTTATTCTCACGACATCTTATATGGGATAATTATTGATGAGGTGTTTGGGGTTCTTGATGTTTATGTCCAACGCGATCTCAACTACTTGGTTGCGTATGTCTTATGATTTGGCTTAGGTCTTGTATTCTGAACGTCGTAACTTAAACTTCTTTATACGATATCAAATTTTAACAATCTTTATATTCACGTGTTTATTTTTTCATTAAGATTACTCTTGTTAAAATGAAATATACTTTTACTTACGATTTTATTAAAAAAAAACATTCATACATGCGTTCATAAAAAACGTATGGATAGATGCAGACGCATGATTTCATAGTAGGTGTTGCCGAGATGAAATAAACATTGCTGATACATGAAAAATAGGTATAAACTAAAAAAAAAATTGAAAATTTTTCCACTGCGGATAGAAAAAACAGGTGTTGCCGGTGCAACACCAAGACTGAGCTAAATCCGCCCTTACGTATGGATATAAAAATCGTAATTAAAAGTATATTATTTTTTTAATGGAAGTAATCAAAATGAAAGTTGTAGTAGATTAAAATATGAATGCATGGATATAAAGATCGTTCGCATGGATATAAAGAATGTTAAATTTTGAGATCATATGAAGAAGTTATGACGTTCAGAACACATGACCTAAGCAACCATGTTGTCGAGAATGCGATGGACATAAGCATCAAAATGCCCAAACACTTCATTATTGAATGTCCTACGTTAGATTTCGTGAGAAAACCTAAAAAAATCATTCATAAGTACTGAATGGGTACAAAAACAAAATGAATTATTTTGCATATATATATATATATATATATATATATATATATATATATATATATATATATATATATATATATATATATTAAACACTAAATATGTACAAAGTGAGAAATATATTACCCTATCAAGACATTTTTATCGGCTAACATGTAGTAGTCGGTCATAAGGACTGGATGTGTACAGTTTAACAAGTTAAAGGGGTTAATGTTAACGGAAAAAAAACCTCAGTGATTAAATGTGTATAAATCGAAAAATACATTATCCTTTTAAGTCATAATCCCCAACTTTTATCCAAAATGTTTTTGGAAGATACTATTTAAGGATAATGGGTCTAATATCTTCTACATGGGTCTATTTATTCTTTCAAAAACTCCATTTCTAGAGTTCTAAGACCATCTCCAACCCATCTTCATTTTTTCCTCCATAAATGGGGTAGAAAATGGAGGAAATAGTGATTCATCTTCAACCCTACTCCATTTTCTACCCCATTTTTACCCCAAAAAGTATATTCCTAGAATATTCTATTTTTATAACTTATATATATTGTCAAATACACCCCTCTACTAATTAAACTCTATATTTATGATTAATTAATATAAATTAGTATATAGCATGATATTATAAATATTAAATATTGCATTTAAATTATAATTAGTAGATAAAATAAACTAAAAATGTATAAAATAAAAATGAGAGGGACTAAAATTGGCAACCAAACTTCACCTCCATTTTTAGAGATATGAATAGTATTCCCCCATATATGGGGGAATACTATTCATATCTCCAAAAATGGAGGTGAAAATGGGGTAGGGTTGGAGAAGAATGGGGGAAGAAATGGAGTATGGGGGTAGGTTGGAGATGCCCTAACTCCATTTCTTCCCCCATTCTTCTCCAATCCTACCTGATGAATTATTAATTAACTCTTTGATCGATTAGATCTTTGTAACAGGTATGCGATGAACGTAAAAACAGTAAACAAAACACAAGTATGAATCAAGATGTGTCGAATGATTAGATTACTCAATCCTCAGCAGAGCTCGACTAAGAACTTCCGTTGTAGAGGATTCTAGGGTTACAAAACAAGAACGATAAATTTGCTGAACAATAAATCTCTAATCGTTACTAATCGTCCCCCGTTCTAGGATGCATGCAAGCATCTATTTATACTAAACCCTACAAAACTCACGGATGGACAGGCCCATATCGGAGATACATATTGGACTAGCTAACGAGCCCAATAGACGCAACACAAAATACGACCCAACAATCTCCCCCTTTGCGTCAAATTGGAGCGAGACTACTTCTTCTTCTTGCTTGGGCCAACAGCAGGAACCTTCTTTACTGTATCGAACAGACGTGTGATAAGTGCAAGGATTGTCTGTCTGAACCGAATGTACCATTGAATCATATCATCAAAGTACTTGATATCATCCGCTGTGTTCTGCTTGCATCGATGGATGATCCCTAAAATGTGTTCCAAACAGGCAGTGGTGTAGAGATGTTTATCTGCCAAGGCGAAAAGACATTTCTGTCCTTCGGTCCTGGTAAACATGACGGAATTTCTCTTTGGGTCAATCTTCCCCATCTGCATCATGTTGAGATCACTGGCAGAGCCAACAGGAGATATGGTAGGTTTCTTCTTAAACACGCTCGCAATCTCCTGATTCATCAAAGCAAGTTCCATGATATAGCAAACAAGCATCCTCTTAAAGTGGTCGATGATCGGACCATATTCAACTTCGTTTGTAAGAAGGATGTTGTGCAAGATAATCCAATCATGGGGATTAAGGTTGGGAAGATCTGCAAGTGAGATGGCATGTTCGGTCTTGGCAGAACCCCGTAGTACCTTGAACCGAACGTTGGTGAAGTTGCCTTCCCTGTGTGGCTTCAGGACCCGAACATTGATGATTTTCTGAGCGCTCCAAGTCTGGTATTGGGGTTGAGCTGCCTTCAGATAAAATTCGATTAAGTCCCGATCAACCTGTGGATGAGGATGAGGGAACTCTGCAATGTTGGAAAAGGCATGAAAAATAAACGTCTTTCGGTTCAGTGGCATGTCGAACTGCGAGTCGACAGTGTTAGAACGATCTAAAGAAATCATAGGTTCTAGCCACAAGATACTTGGTGTGTCAATGGCTTCTTTAATCAGCCTCTCAAGAGTCTAAGAAGGAAAAAGAGTTTTCCTACTCTCAAGAAGGTCGTGGGCTTCTTTCTGTTTCCTTTCGGATTCTTCAGCCTCTCTAGCCACACGAGCACTGATGTCAGCCTCTTTATCTCGACCTTGACGCTTCAGAAGGTCGGCAATTGTCTCTTTATCATCTTCATCACTCTCCTCAGCAATGTTTTTGCCCTTTTCTTTTACACCGAAATCGGAAGCTTGGCCAACTGCAAGAGGTTCGGTTGTGTGTGTTGCTGTTGAAATAGGAGGCGGTTGAGACATAGTTTCCTTCTCTTCCCCTTGTTTCAGAATGGACACGAAATCAAGGAGCCCCTCAATTTTGCTGAGTAGATAAAGGGCGGGAGCGAGCTTCTCTGCTAGGTCACGCCTCACAGAATAATTAAGGATGGGGTCATATGCTTCAAGGATGTTTGAGATTGCTGAGTGGACATCCGAAACACACGATTTAACCACCTCTCTTTCAGACCAAAGAGACTCAATCTCCTGTTGAGAGTTGGAGAGTTAAATTCTCTTGACCTTTAGAGCGGTAGTCTTCCTTGCGAGAGCATCCATTAGAGTATTCTCGGCAACTAAGTCTTCTTGAAGCTTGGAGAGACGTTCCTCAATGGTTGTTCTGAAAGCTGAGTTGTCGTCAGAGATGGTTTGACGAAGCGAAGCGAACGACTTCAGCTCTGATGTGACTGAGTTAGCCAGCTGGTTGACAATGGGTTCCAGCTTTGTCGAGGTGGCTTCAGCGGTTTCCTGTAAAGATTTTAACAAGAAAGAAGCATCAGTGAATAGTTTATCGACTTTTTCGGTCGCTTCCTCACAAGCTTTGGTTGAGGCATCTATGGATGCAGTGGCAGAATCGATAGAAACTTGATGAGCTTTGGAAAAAGCCTCAACAATTTTCTGAATTGCAGCTTCAGATATGGAGGACTAAGATGTGGAAGACGAAGCGATGAGCGAATCTATTTTGTCATGTAGCTCCTTGAGATGCCTCTTTGTGACAGGAGCGTCGTCATCGTCGTCACTTTGAACTTGAAATGGACTGTAATAGACCGAATCAAAAGTCATATTCTCCCCGCCAAGGAGAGGTTCTTCTTCCTCTGAAGCATGAGCAGGAGAAGATGGTGGTGGTGAAACTGTAGGTTCGGTAGTAGTTGTAGTTTCGGGTTGGGTGGTGTGTTCAGTTGTTGGTGTGGGTTCGGGTGCTGAGTTGGATTTTGGTGCGTCAGTATGAACCCCGTATCAGATACGTTGGTTCTAACATCTGCAGTGGTGGTGGTTGTTGCTTCGGTAAAAATTGGTGGTGGTATTGGGATGGAAGTAGGTGGTATTTGAGTGGTGGAGGTTATGGGGGAATAAAAAAAGGAATTTTAACGGGTGGAGAATAGATAGGAGAAGTAGAAATATGTATCTCTGGGGTAGGCGAACGAGGTGGAGTGTTGCCACGTTGAGATCCATCCGAATCAGAACCCTCGTCCTCAGATTCGCTTGAGGATGAAGCGATAATCAGCTTTCGTCTCGGTTGGGTTTTTCTCCTCTTATGTGGTGGAGACTGAGCAGCCTTAGTGGTTTTCCTTTTCTTGGGAGATGGGCCTTTTGCTCCCTTTGCCACCTGTTTTCCCTTATCAGCCTTCTTGCCTCTAGGAGCAGGCTTGTCAGCGTCATTAATTGATTTCAGCATCTCTGGAGTAAGATCCCTTGGACCAGAACGTTTGAACTCCTTGTACGTTCTGATAATCCAGCTTTCAGCAGGAACATCACCATACATCGTTTCCGGGATAGACCCGTTGAAGGGAAATTTCGAAGCATCCGAGACAATGATCTTCGTGGTATGGAAAGTACCAATCAAAGACATTGGAGGACCAGCGACAATGGGGACGTGGTACTTGTCCATCACCCATTTCGTGACAATAGTCCAGAACCTGGCATAAGAGATCTCTGAGTGTCGAGAGGTGGAAGAGAGACTCTGAATGAGTTGTTGCCATAGGACCAACCCGTAGTCCATGTTGATGCCATTGTAGATCCCGTACATGATTGAGAGAAACAAACGACTTGCCCCATCGGATCCAGCACTTCGTTCAGATAAGCCCTTGAAAAGAACAGTGAACATCCCATTCCACTGAGGGGGCAGGCACGACTTTTTGAATTTCGTGACTGTAGTGAGCACCTCAGTGCACCCCATGTTGTAGAACATGTTGAACAGATGACCCATTGGAATGGTTTCAGGATTAACCCTCGAAGAATCAGGTTCAAACCCTAACAGCGTACAAAACCTTTGCTTAGAAATCGACGCCTTGTGCTCAAAGACATCAAAGAAAATCCTGTCAACGACCTTGTCGTAGTGAGCTGTAGCAAAAATTTGTGACAGGAACTCCATTGGAACAGCTTTAGCCCTGGTAAGAGCAGGAGCGATTGGCAAGAACTTCAGGCATTCAATGATGGGAAACATGAAAGCGTCATATGCCTGAGGAGTAAGATCAATAATCAAACTCTGCTGGGGACGAATGGGCAAGATGTGAGAAGTTGCGTGAACAGATGAAGAATCCGCCATTGTTGAGATGAAAGTGGGAGAGATGATGAATAGTAGAGGTTTAGAGGATTTTCTTGCTCTCTGGGAATATAGGTGCAGTAAAGAGGTAAACGGTGGATCACATTGCCTTTTATACTGTGGGTAAAGGAGAGAGAAAAATCTTTCCCAAATCTTCGATTGAAAAATGAAGGGTTTTTCGGAGGTGACTGACGCGTGACAGTTGGGTGTGCAGATGATCACGCAGGAGAGAGAGTGTTAGTCCCTAATCACACGCCTTCCCATCAGGCGCCGTTTGGAGATGAAACGGTTCCTATTCGCACGCCTTTCCCTGTTGCGCCGTTTGAAATCAAATCGATTAGACTCCCGCCTGAGTCATCATTTCGTCATCTTATCCCTTTAGAGATTAACGGCATCTTTAAAGTAAAATCCCCACGTGGATCAATATTAACCACAACCTTTTATAACAACCAATCCAATTAAAATTCCTTAGAATTAATGAAACCAAAATTTTGGAAAATCAAAAAGATTTTCGTGCTGAGTGTGTAAAAGAAAAAGAAATAAAGCAACACTTTTGAGGGATTATGTGATGTCAATAAAGACACGAAACAATGGATCCCAGGCACGAATCTGTTCCTTCAAAGTCAAGAGAGACTTTAAAGTGTTTGTGTGGTTTCCCGTTGAATAACGATCAGACACTTATTAAGTAGTGTTGAAAGGCTTCTTTTAAGTAGGCTTATGGGGTGGCTTTCACTTCGATTCATAATTCCTGATCTTGATATAAGATAGAAATCGAACGAAGTACTTGTGAGACCAATGTAGTCTGTTGAACAAGTAGGTTGGAGATAATTTAAGTAGCAAGTTAAACTAATATATGTGAAATCTCAAAAAAAAAATTAAAACTGGATCCCAAGGGAAGAAATGTTATTGGATTTAACAATTTCATAGGAATCACACAAAAGAAAAATAGAGATTTCATGTTGTACCCCCATGGATAAGTTCGTCAATTCATTAGTGAAAGCTAGAGCAAGTTAATTGTTCACCGTCAATGCATAGTAGGTATTGAATTGTGGGTTTCACTTAGCACGCAGTGACACGAAGCTAAGATCATGAACACATAAATTGTGTAACCATAAACCTCAGTGGTAATGTCTGAGAGTCTCAAGGGTTATGTTTGTGAAGCGAATGTGATGGAGAAAAGTAATGTAGGTGGTGTAAAGAAACCAAAGTACCTCTGCTATAAAAATAGGGACTAAGGAGAAAACTCTTATCTCATGTGAGAAGAGAGTTAGGTAGCTCATGATTAGAATACATATGAGAGCCTAATTGGGAAGACAGGGTTTGTTTGTACCAAGTTAGTAAGGCTTTTATTCATAATCAGATGAGACTTTGGTCACATACAACAGCATGCTTCTAGGGATACTTAGCTAGTGGAATAAGTTACCCACAATAAAAAAATAAAATATTTTTGGAATTTTTGATCGAAATAAATAAGACAAAAAAAATATTTTTGGAGTTTTTGAATTTAAAAAAATATTTTTGGAATTTTTGATCGAAATAAATAAGACATAAAAAAAAATTATACAAAAAAAAATGTTGAAACCGAACCTGAGTGTTCGGTATATTTCGATTGAGAAAATTTTTTTGAACCGAACCCAAGCGTTCGGTCTATTTCGGGTGAGAAAATATTTTAGAACCGAACCCGAACGTTCGGTCCATTTCGGTTGCCAAAAAAAATAAGTTTGAAAAAGAAAAGAACTTCGACAATTAGATAAATGAATTTGGAAAAATAATACAAAAGATTTACAACCAAGGAAACTACCTTTGAGTGATAAATGAAGATCAGATGATGCAACCGAACCCGAGCGTTCGGTCTATTTCGGTACACCAGAGCAAGATCCGAACCCGAGCGTTCGGTCCATTTCGGCATACAAGAGACCCGAACCCGAACGTTCGGTCTATTTCGCTTCTTACTTTTGATCTTGAGCAAGAATTTTTGGTACTGACTCCGATTCCATCATTCCAAGCCCTTGTAGAATTTTGTTGAAAGAAGCTTCAGGAAGAGCTTTGGTGAAGATGTCGGCCAGTTGATCAGTGGTTCGAACAAAATGAATTTCGACGTTCCCATCTTCCACATGATCCTTAATGAAGTGATACCTCAGTGCTATGTGCTTAGTCTTGGAGTGTTGCACTGGGTTATGACAGATCCTAATTGCACTTTCAGAGTCGCAATATAGTGGGATCTTTTTCATATTAAGCCCATAGTCCTGGAGTTGGCTTTGGATCCAAATCACTTGAGATGTACAGGAGGCAGCTGCGATGTATTCAGCTTCAGCTGTAGACAGAGATACACAAGTCTGTTTCTTTGATTGCCAACTAACCAACTTCCTGTCAAGGAATTGGCAGCCTCCAGTGGTGCTTTTCCTGTCTAGTCCACAACCTCCAAGGTCTGCATCTGAGTAGGCTTGAACGAAGAAACCTGAGTTTGATGGATACCATAAGCCAAGAGAGGTAGTTCGTTTTAGATATCGGAGTATGTTCTTCACAGCAAGCATATGAGGTTCACGAGGATTCGCCTGAAATCTAGCACAGTAACAAACAGAAAACATTATATCGGGCCTGTTAGCAGTAAGGTACATTAAAGAACCGATCATATGGCGATATAGCGTAATATCGACTGCTGGCTTATCCAAGGATGGAGTGAGCTTGGTGCTGAACGCCATTGGAACTTTAACCTTTGAGTCTCCCATCATGCCGAACTTAGCAAGGAGAGTCTTGGTGTAGGCTTCCTGGTTAATAAAGATGCCTTCGGGTCCCTGTCTAATATTTAAACCAAGAAAGAAATTAATCGGACCCATTGAGCTCATTTCAAATTTAGTCTCCATCAGCTTTCTGAATTCAGCTGTTAAGCTAGGATTCGTTGAGCCAAAGATGATGTCATCGACGTAGATTTGAACAATCATAAGGTGGTTACCTTCCTTCTTACGAAAGAAGGTTGGGTCAACCGAACCTTGTTTGAATTTGGACATCTTTAAAAACTTGGTTAGCGTTTCATACCAGGCCCTAGGTGCTTGTTTCAGTCCATATACCGCTTTGTCCAGAATATAGCAGTGATTGGGGTATTTTTCATTCACGAATCCCGGAGGTTGCTCCACGTACACCGTTTCTTCAAGTTCTCCATTTAGAAATGCGCACTTCACATCCATTTGGTAGACCTCAAAGTTCTTGTGTGCAGCATAGGCAAGAAATATTCGAACAGATTCCAGCCTAGCTACAGGAGCAAATGTTTCCTCATAATCGATTCCTTCCTCCTGGCAGTATCCTTTCACAACTAGACGAGCTTTGTTTCTTATTACATTGCCTTCCTTGTCCATTTTATTTCTAAAGACCCATTTGACACCAACAACCGAGGCATCTGGAGGAGTTGGAATGAGGCGCCAAACTTTATTTCTTTCGAACTCATTAAGTTCGTCTTGCATAGCTTGAACCCAATCAGAGTGATCAAGAGCAGTGTTTACTGTCTTTGGTTCAACTTTTGAGACGAAAGAGTTAAACATACAGAACTCTACTTTTGAAAATAAAGATGTTTGCTTTGCCTTCAGTTGAGATCGGGTCAACACCTTTTCAGAGACATTACCCACAACTTGTGAAACAGGATGATCACTAGTCCATTTGACAAGAGGAGGGTAATTTGGATCATAGGATGGATCCAATTCAACATTTACCATCTCTTCTAATTCGGATTGACTGTCATCGTCATAAAACATATCGACATTCTCCCCCTCGACTGATGAGCTTTCAGGGGTATCTTGACTTTCCGGTGCTACAGGAGTTTCGGGTGCATTTGAGCTTTCGGTAGCTACAGTACCTTCGGGTGCAGTAGAACTTTTGGGAGCAGATGGAGAAGAGTTTTCCCCCTCAACTTGTGAACTCGGCTATTTTGAAGAAGATGGATTCTCCCCCTCAACTGAAGCACCTTGCTGAGAAGGTTTATTTGGAACTGATTCTCCTTCACCCAGTCGTTTGGCAGCGTCATCGACAATTTGCTTCAAATGGTCAACTTTGTTGTCTGCTGCATTGGCTTCTGAGAGAGTAGCCTTCTCCGGTTCATCAAATAACTCCACAAATTGCTCAAACAAATTTGCAATCGAGGCCGTGACTTGGCCTGTTTGAGAGAAGATTTCTCCAACTGATTCTTCCGTGGCCTTCAGCTTCTTGACATAGTTGTCATCGAAAGTCACATAATACGTTTCTTCAATCTTCCTCGAATGCTTGTTTAAAACCCTGTATGCTTTCGAAGTGAGAGAATATCCCAGAAAAATCCCTTCATCGGCTTTTACGTCGAACTTGTTACGATGTTCTTTAGAATTGAAGATAAAGCATCGTGAGCCGAATACGTGGAAGAATTTGACGTTTGGCTTTCTGTTGTTGATGATCTCATAAGGAGTAAGAGTGAAACGCTTATTGAGATAGGACCTGTTCTGCGTAAAACATGCTGCAGCAATAGCACCAGCCCAGAAATATAGAGGTAGAGAAGCGAAACTTAGCATGGTTCGGGCCACCTTACACAAAGATCGGTTTCGTCTTTCGAGAATCCCATTCTGTTGAGGGGTGTAGGGAGCTGAGAAGTTGTGACTGGTTACTTTTTCTGCTAAAAAGTCTTCAAATTCTTTATTCTTGAACTCCAGCCCATTGTCGCTTCTGATGTTGCGAACGACTTTCCTCAGCTGCACTTCAACCTGCTTGATAAACATCTTTAGCTTGAGAGTTGCCTCAGATTTGTGCTTCAGAAAGAACACCCATGTAAAACATGAAAAGTCATCAACAATAACAAGAATATACTTGTTACCGCCAATGCTTTCGATAGAAGATGGACCACATAAGTCAATGTGAATTAACTCAAGTGGTTCAACGACTTTAGTGTTTATTATGGATGGGTGACTTTGACGACTCTGCTTCCCCATTTCACATGCAGCACACAAATGTTCTCGATCAAACTTGAGCAATGGAAGACCCCGAACATGACCTCCTGTGACAAGTTTGTTGATATCCTTGAAATTGAGATGGGAGAGCCTTCGGTGCCACAGCCAACTTTCTTCAGAATGTGCTTTGGATAACAGACAGATAGCTGGATTTCCTTTGATAGGTTTGAGATTGAGAGGAAACATTTCGCCTTTGCGCTCTGATTTGAGAATCACTCTTTTTGTTTTCTTCTCTATTATTTCCGAACCCTCATCGTCAAATGAAACTTTAAGACCGGTACCTCCAACAAGCTGAGATACACTGATGAGGTTATGTTGTAGTCCTTCAACGTATGCAACTTTTCTAATCGTGAAGTCTCCATTTGTTATCATTCCATAACCTTTTATCGTGCCATATGAGTTGTTCCCAAACTTGACATTCCCGCCGTTTGGAAGAGATCGGAATTCCCTCAGCTCTTCCTTCCTTCCTGTCATGTGACGTGAGCAGCCATTGTCAATATACCATTCTTTGTCGAACTGCTTGTCACTGATAACCTGCAAAAATCAAGCAGATTTAGGAACCCAAGGTTTCTTGGGTCCACGTGAGCCTTTCACAGGAACAGGAATAGTAAGAGAAATGTCAACAAGATATGTTCTTTTTATTAAAGTTGTTTCATCTTTCTTCTTAATAGTGAAAACTTTAATTTTGTTGGGATGTGTTACAGTCGGTTTGGATTCAGGTTCAGGCGTTTGGGCCTTGGAATGCTTTTGATCATTCTTGACTGAGGAAACCTTCGATTTTCCTTTCAAATCTGTTGAAGATTTTGGATTTTGAGTTTGAACAGAATTGGATATAGAATGGAGTTGAGAAGAATTAGAATGAGAGAATTTAGACTGAGAAGTTTTCTTGACTTGACGTTCTAGGTGGCCCTTTTGTTTTTGGACATTAGTGGGACCGAACCTTGAACCTTGGTAGCTTTTGCTCTCGGAACCGAACCTATGCATTCGGTAGCTTGTGTTCTCTGAACCGAACCTTTCCCTTCGGTTGTTATTACTTTCTTGCGGTCTGACTGCTCTTTTCTCTGACTTTCTGTCATGATCAGAAAAATGGGCGTTTTGAGATCGCCAGAACTGTTTTCGCTCTGAGAGATTCTTCTTGTATCTCAGATTCCTTTGCTGCGTTTGATCCTTTACTTGCTTCGGCTGTCGGTGGATGTTGGCTTTTTGCTTTTGCTTTTTGTCAACCGGTTCACTTTGAACAGATGATGTTTCGTTTGAAGGAGTGACTTCTTCTGCAGGAACTTCTTTTGCACCACTGGTACTTGGCACATCGAAGTTGTCAGGTTTGTTTAGTGGCTCTGGCACATATCTGCCTTTGGTTTTCCAGGACGTTCACTCTGACAGACCAACGGTTTCATCTGCATTATCTATAGGAGCAGACCAAAAAAACTCATCACAACCATCTGCATTATCTTCGTTTACTATGGCGGTGAGCTCGGCTGTCTGATGTTCGGTTACTCCTGTGACCTTATACACCTGATTTGGTGTTGTTCTCACCTTTTGGTACACCACGACCTTTTCTTCAAGAATCGGGGACTTATTTTGGGATAAACGAGCGAACTCCACAGAATTTTCGGAAATAAGATTTTTGTGGATTTCGGGTTCGCTCTTGACAAACTCAGAATAGTTGACTTCATCCTCTACAGAAATTTCACTCATATCATCATCCTCATTGAGCTCAGACGCGTTTTCAACATCAATTTTATTTTCTGAGCTGAAGTTGGCATTCAATGAGTCAAACTTTTGTATGGTTTCGGTCCTTAGTTTCAGTTTATCGTTTTCATCCAAAAGGTTTTTCAGCATGTCCTTATGGTCCTTGGACTTTATAAAAGATTCAATTTTGTCCAGACCATACATATAAGTCGGATTCACATCATCAGACGAAACTACACTTTCGCAATTATATGCTTCAGAATCGATTTCATCCTCCTTAAACTCAAGGAAGGGCAAAATCATGCGATGAATTTTCTGCCCTATTTCACAGTTAAGATGAAGTTGAGTGATGTTAGCATAAAGACGTTTAGCAATTAAACAAAAAACATGTCTCTGTTTCAGAAGTTTTAAATTGTCTCTTTGTAAATAAATGTTTTCGTCTTTGGATTTAATCAGCTCCGACTCCTTCAGCTCTATCCACGTCCTCCGTTCCTCACTCTTGGAAGACACCCTACTTATTTGGTCAGTTAGGTTAGAATTGGTGACCCGTGTTTGAGTTAAACTGCTATCTAGATTTGAGATTCTTGAATTTAAGCTTTTTAATTCTTTTTCATACGAATTTTGTGGGACTTTGAATGAAACAAAAACGGATTGTACATTCTTGATCAATTCATCTAGCTCATTGATCTGCACGCTGAGAGGTTTTGCTGTGAAGCATAGGTCCTCTCGCTCCTTGGATTCTTCATTCCCACCATCCGTATTGTATCCCCTCATTTGAGATACATCTGTCACCATCAAACACTTCCCACCGCTTTCTTCACCTCTTTGCAATGTCTGCCTTTCCATGAGATGGCTTCCTGACCTCATCATCCTCTGAGTCGGTTGACCAGACCTGCATGCCACCGAACTCATCATCCGCTGCCGAACTCTGCACAATTAAAGCATTCATTGAAGGGTTAGCAGTAGCTTTCTTTCTCTTGATCTCTTCCAGCTTTTTCATCAACAAGGCCTCTTCATCTTTTTCCTCATCCTTCTCTGCCATTTTCTTTAGAACGTAGTCTTTGGCATAGTGGTTCTTTCCTCCACAATAGTAGCAGTTCACACCTGAATCTCCTTCAACTTTCGCCTCTTTCTTTGGTTCCTCCGTCTTCGGTTCCTCCCTAACCTTTTCAGAATTGTAGCTTCCCTGCCAATTTCGGTTCTTATTGGTAGGGAACCTTTTCTTAATGAACCTCTTTGGATTCGACACCATCATTGCATAGTCTTCAGAAGTAAGATCATAATCTTCTAAGTTGAGATCTTCATCTTCTACCACACTTTTTCTTTTGGACAAGAGGGCCAAGGACCCTAAACTGGAGACCACATTTTTCTCTTGCAAAACAATCTTTTCTTGGGATTTCAAAATCCCCACCAGCTTTGCCAACGAATAAGATTTAAATTGCTCATGAGCTTTAACAGTGGACACAACCGCTCTCCACTCGGATCTAAGGTCATTCAAAAAGGTTACTTTTTGTTCAATCAGCTTCCTTTCTATATCGTGTTTGATCATCTTGCTAAGAAGATGATTGAAGCGATCGAACGTCTGAGTAACAGTTTCATCAGAATTCTGCTTAAATTCACCAAACTCAGACAAAAGCAAGGTCTGAATAGAATGCTCCAAATCTTCATCTGTGGAATATAGCTCTCGCAGCCTATCCCATATTTCTTTAGCAGTGCTGCATGAACTCACTAGCCTGAATGTATCTGATTGCAGAGCGAATCGAATCAGTCTCAATGCTTTAATGTTGCATTGAAACTTTT
Organism: Lactuca sativa; assembly: GCF_002870075.4. Lineage (NCBI taxonomy): Eukaryota > Viridiplantae > Streptophyta > Magnoliopsida > Asterales > Asteraceae > Lactuca > Lactuca sativa. The sequence goes on along the minus strand of NC_056627.2, from coordinate 305,155,647 downwards.
CCTTTTCGTCTTGAGCAACATCCTTTACGTCCTTTAACAGATCATTGTACTCTTTCTGAGTTTTAATGATTTTTGACGTTCCAGAGTGAGCAAATGGTCCAGAAACGATTGCTTCCCAAATAAGGTATCCATTTTCTTCCGATCCGATGACATAATCTTCAAAGTGATGTGCCCAGACTTCGTAATCCTGGGTGTAAAGAATAGGAATCTTCGTCGTCGATCCAATGCTGTTAGAGATGTTGATGGGATTAGATTGTGACTCGTCCATGCTTGATCGTTTTTAACCTGTTTGAAAGATCAGACTTGTAATATTTAATATTAGGGTAAACAAATAAATGCTGAGTTACGTCAATAATGGAATGATGGCTCAATAAATATTAGTTAATGCGGAATAACCCTAATCGCAAACTCTTTCACAGAAAAGATGTGTATGAATTACACAGCCTCCTGCTCTGATACCAATTGATGAATTATTAATTAACTCTTTGATCGATTAGATCTTTGTAACAGGTATGCGATGAACGTAAAAACAGTAAACAAAACACAAGTATGAATCAAGATGTGTCGAATGATTAGATTACTCAATCCTCAGCAGAGCTCGACTAAGAACTTCCGCTGTAGAGGATTCTAGGGTTACAAAACAAGAACAATAAATTTGCTGAACAATAAATCTCTAATCGTTACTAATCGTCCCCCGTTCTAGGATGCATGCAAGCATCTATTTATACTAAACCCTACAAAACTCACGGATGGACAGGCCCATACCGGAGATACATATTGGACTAGCTAACGAGCCCAATAGACGCAACACAAAATACGACCCAACACTACCCCATTTTCACCTCCATTTTTGGAGATATGAATAGTATACCCCCATATATGGGGGTATACTATTCATATCTCCAAAAATGGAGGTGAAGTTTGGTTGCCAATTTTAGTCCCTCTCATTTTTATTTTATACATTTCTAGTTTATTTTATCTACTAATTATAATTTAAATGCAATATTTAATATGTATAATGTCATGTTATATACTAATTTATATTAATTAGTCATAAATATAGAGTTTAATTAGTAGAGGGGTGTATTTGACAATATATATAAGTTATAAAAATGGAATGTTCTAGGAATATACTTTTTGGGATAAAAAACGAGATAGAAAATGGAGTAGGGTTGGAGATGAAACACTATTTACTCCATTTTTTACTGCATTTATGGGGTAAAAAATGGAGATGGGTTGGAGATGGTCTAAGGGCATCTCCAACCCACCTCCAAACTCAATTTCTTTCCCCATTTCTTCCCTCATTCTTCTCCAACCCTACCCCATTTTCACCTCCATTTTTGGAGATATGAATAGTATTCCCCCATATATATGGGAATACTATTCATATCTCCAAAAATTGAGGTGAAGTTTGGTTGCCAATTTTAGTCCCTCTCATTTTTATTTTATACATTTTTAGTTTATTTTATCTATTAATTATAATTTAAATGCAATATTTAATATTTATAATATCATGTTATATACTAATTTATATTAATTAATCATAAATGTAGAGTTTAATTAGTAGAGGGGTGTATTTGACAATATATATAAGTTATAAAAATGGAATATTCTAGGAATATGCTTCTTGGGGTAAAAAATAGGGTAGAACACTTTGGGGAAGACCATAAGACCTAATGATCCACTGCAACTAACATGGGCAGAGTTCTTGGTCCACTTTAAACGCAAGTTTTGATCAGCCCAAAACATGCTAGAACTAGAAAACTAGTTTCTAACATTGAAAAAAATGCAACGTGTCCATTGACGAGTATACCAATGGCTTCACAGAAACGATGGAGTTTGCTTTGCGCATCATCCCTAACGAGCTAACAAAAATCGATAAGTATACAAAGGGACTACCATGGGAGTATGATGTGCCGGTATGCCAAGCACCTACTCTTGAGGCGGCCATCCGGGCTGCTAAGTCTATTGAAGAGATGATCAAGAGTAGAGCCGCCAACAAGGTCGAATTTAGCGAGAAGATAAAGTTTGAAGCATTATGGATTCTACTAATTGATTAATTGGAATGATAAAACCCTAGCTAGGTGATCATACTAACAAGAATTAAAATCAGACATTCATTAAGCTCATAACTGAAAATTCTAGATAGAAACACAAACTGAAAATCAGATCTGAAAACATGAGAAGTACTAGTTTGTGTAGAACTGAAAACCAAAGTTTAGCCAGAAATGGATACAAACGAAACTAAAATAGATAGGAGAAACATTTACTGATAAATCTTCTAAACTAAATGTGTGAGATGATTCTTAGTCTTCAGATCTTCAAAAGTCGCTGAAAGAATTCGAAAATTGCCTTCTGAAGTTGTTTTCTTCGTGTGGAATCGTCCCATCCTTACAACTGATTATGAGGGTTGTATTTATACTCAAGGTGGAAGCTTCCGCAACAAGAATCTGATAACATGTGATCGCATGTATCAAATTTGCGATCATATGTGTTGAAGAAAATACGTCTTAGGCCTTTTTAATGAAGTAGGATGTTGTTTTGAGAATTTTTGGCAAAGTTGCGATCGCATAGAGGGAAGTTGTGATCATAAAAGACCATTTTTTCATCCATCTGAATTTTTGGCACGAAAAATCTCTGATGTCAAGCTGCGAGCCAAACATGCGATCGCATGGACAAAGTTATGATCGCATAGAGAAGACATGCGATCGCATGTATTTAATTTTGTGTATTTTTTAATTGTCATTTTTCCTTCCAAGCTGTTTTTTATCTTTCCTCAACATCCCCCTTAGTTTTGGACTCCAATTGAGCACCAAACACGCATCTAACTGCTTCTAAAGCACTGCTCCACTCGAACTATTTGAAATTGACAGAAAAAACATGAGCAGTACTGGAATTTTAATAAAATACATGAGCTGAACATTATTTAAATAAATGACATGCAAATATACAAAATATGATGCTAAATGATAATAAAAACTACCCTATGAGATGCATAAAATGGTATCTAACAGTGGTGGATAGAAGTATGTGGAGTAAATGAGTAGCCATATGTAAGGCATCGATCTAATAAGTGGGAGAGATATGAGGGATGAAAATTGAAATTGAAATCCATGAGTCAAGAATTAATGATGAAATTGTTTGTTGTTATACTCACCATTGTTATCACATTAAAATGATTGATGTAATTGTAAAATTCAACAAATTTGGAAAATACTTCTGACTTTTGTTTTAAAGGATATTTTCAAAGGTAATACATGTAGTGATATAAAAATTAATATGATATTTTAAACCACTAACACTAGATATATGAGATGTCCAATCATCAGAAAGAATAATAGAAAATGCATTAGAAACAATTAAATCTAAAAAATCAAAAGGATGTTTAATATGTTTGCCAAGCTGACAAACTTTACATAAAACATTAGAAGTACTTTTTATTACATGGAATAGAATTATTTGAATCTAAAGAATAAAAGACTTTATTGGTAGGGTGACAAAGGAATGGGTGCCTTAGGTTTATTTTATTGTATGTGGCGTCAATATGGTCACTTGCATCTTATGTATCGTAGTGGGTGGTGACACTCAAGATCAAGGATGAGAATTATGAAAGTCTTGATGTTTGTGATACCGATGACGTTGTGAGGGAGAGGGTTAACGACTTCCATGATTAGAGAAGGAATGAAGAAGTTTGAGTGTCTAGATGATGGCAAAGAGGATTTGCTAATGAGACATAAGAAAGAGAGGGGAGATTTGAGAGATTTTAAGAGAGTAGCTCTGATACCATCAAGTTATCTTCTCACCCGTAAGAACCAATAAATTAGCATTGTTTAAGTTTTAGGTATATTACTGTGTTTTAGGTTTAGGGTCGGGTTCAGGGAAAAGTTCAACCACGATGGGGCGCCCCCTATCAGTTATTAGGGTGTGTAGGGAAAAAATTTCAATATTGGGTTTGGGGATGGACTACTTTGACCTGCCCTTAATCATCCCATTACCATTCATACTAACCAAGCTTAACCTAATCCCTAACTGACCTCCTCCACATCCAACTCCAAACTCCCATTTAAATACTTATCATGAATGGTGAAACTATATCCATTAATAATGCATACACTCTAGGAAACTGATTCATAAACTTTACATTCCCCATCCCTCCATCATCCCAAAACTGATTGGATAAACCATCTTCTACTGTATTTTATAAAATAATAGTCTAAAAACAATGTTTTATCATCCATAGAGTTATAAGGATGCATAATATCAACCCAGAAACCCATGAGCTTCAACTTGTCACCGTCCAAGCAACCATTCTTACCATGAATGACTTTAACCACCTTTACGCAAAATAGAAAGGTTGTCGAAAATAAATTTAATAAGAGTTAATCTACCTTTAATAAAAAGCATCTTTAGTTTCCATGAAGCCTTTTTTTTATTAAATCGATCAATAACTTTATCCCAATTAGCCAACCAAGACATCTACAAACCAATATGAAGATCAAAATAAGTAAGTGAAGCAAAAATAAGTAAGTGAAACCATGCAACGCCACACCTTATATGTATGGCAAGACTACCAACCTCAATCAAATTAACCTAAAGACCAAACCAATTTGATTATTGTAAATTTATATTCAATCCTAACATTAGATTAAAACAACTCAAGCTTGCAACCAAGTTCGTGAAATTATATTCATTTCACTCCCCCATGAAAAGTGCATCATGTGCATAAAGAAGATGAGACATAGACAAACCATCACCAATATCTGCGCTCCATGAAAGAACTAAGGAGGGGCCTAAGAAGATGAGTGTAGCGGTAGGTACCCTCAAAAGGATACAAAAATAGTTTCATAAACATAATCTTTTTTTTCTAGAGCAAAATAAATTTTAATATACAAGGCCCTAATCAGATTCGGGGTAGGCTCTAAAAAATGGGAGTGTTGGGGGTGGACTATAGAGTAATGTCTAGTGAACAACATTCGAAGTGATTAAATCTCCATACTACATATTTGGTAGTTTGGTTTGCGGGTTGGAAATGACATGACACAAGGTACATATTTCTTTTATATGCTTTATTTATTTATTTATTTATTATTATTATAATGATATTGTTAGGAATGTTTGCAATGAACCAAGTTTAGATTATGAGTTCTACAGTTGTTATCATTATCTTTGTTTAACAAAAATAGTTCTTGTGCATTTGTATGGCTTGTCGTATTGACATCAATATTTTAACAATACTTTGGCTGATATTAGTAGATGCTACTCGAACCATGCTTTTTCTATACATATCGGCATTTTGTATAGAAGTTATTATGTCAGCAATGGTATCACTACCCATGATTAATTAAAATTATTGGTGACAATACTTTGGCTGATATTCGTAGATGCTACTCGAACCACGCTTTTTCTATACATATAGGCATTTCGTATAGAGGTTATTATGTCAGCAATAGTATTACTACCCATGATTAATTAAAATTATTGGTTCCTCCAAATTTGGATATAATCAACATGTTTTTTTATGTATTTGTTTATGAATATTAATTTTGAAAGGTATATACGTGAGACAAAATCTACTAGATGAATCTTAATATATTTCTTTTAAATACCCTACTATAACCATATCGTGCTCTGATTTTATAATACCTATAATACCTCAGGGGCTAATGAAAATATTTTAGTAAAATTGAACTGTCTCAATTCTCGGGCAATCGCACCAAAAACTCGCATTCCTTTTGGATTTCCTTCTTGATCAATCACGACTGCGGCATTGTCATCATATCGTATTATCATACCGTTGTCACGTTTAAGTTCTTTACAAGTACGGACAATTACAACTCTAGCCACTTCTGATCTTTCTAGAGGCATTTTTGGAACTGCGTCTTTGATCACAACAACAGTAACGTCACCAATATGAGCATATCGGCAATTGCTAGCTCCTATGATTCGAATACACATCAATTCTCGAGGCCCGCTGTTATTTGCTACATTCAAATAGGTCTGAGGTTGAATCATATCATTTTTATCTGTTTTTTACAATACAAAGGTCGAAGAAAAAAAGAAATATTGTTTGTCCAAAAAAAGAAACCCGCACCCGCTATTTTTTTTACCCAAGGCCTATTTCTTTTTTTATCCCGAAATGATGAATTGAGCTCGTATAGGCATTTTGGACGTTGCTATTGAAATAGCCCTTCTGGCTATATTTTCTATTAGTCCACCCATTTCATAAAGTATTCGACCTGGTTTAAACAGCTACCCAATATTCGGGAGAGCGTTTACCTGAACCCATACATGTTTCTGCGGGTCTTACTGTAACTGGTTTATCTGGAAATATACGGACCCATATTTTTCCACGACGACGTGCATTTCGTGTCATTGCTCGTCGACCTGCTTCTATTTGTCTAGAGGTGATCCAAGCGGGTTCAAGTGCCTGAAGAGCATATTTACCAAAACAAATAGCATTACCTCGATAAGATATTCCCTTCATTCTTCCTCTATGTTGTTTACGAAATCTGGTTCTTTTGGGGTTATAGTTGATGGTTTATTTTGAATTTCATCTCTACTACAAAACTGGGCGTGAGAGTTTCTTCTCATCCAGCTCCTCGCGAATAAAATGAATTCAAATTAAACATTTTGAATTCAATTCAGACAGAATATAATTTGAATGAAAATATACATGTATTTAATAAGTAATATAATGAATCATGGATTTCATTTAATCTAGATCAAATCTATTATGAATTTGTATATCTTGTTTGTATAGATAACTAAATATATTAAATAACATAACTATTTTTTTTATATTTATCTATTTTAGATTGTTAAAACGAATCTTTCTTTTGTTTTACTCTTTATCGTATTGGATTGACCCAAATTTAGCAATCCAAAAAAATAAAGTGTTCGCGGGCGAATATTTACTCTTTCAATTTCTATTTCAATTCTATCATTAGTTCATAACTTTTCCGAATAGATGAATTGGTTTCTGGTCGGTTCCGCCATCCCGATCCATGAATCATTCAAATTCATTTTCACTAGAATCTTTTGAATTCACAGGTTCTATCGTTCCCATCGCTTCTTACTTAATGGTTAGGTCTGAATTCTACAATGGAGCTATTAGTTCTTGAGTCAATATTCTTAGCCTTTATTGGCTCGAAACTCTTTATTTTTTGTTCGATGAGCAAATCCATTTAATGTTAATGATGAATCCGTATTGATGCTTTATTACATAACTTTTTTTGAGATGACTCATAGACCTTACATATTGGAATTCTATATCATCAATATTCTTTTTCTTTCTTTCTCTCATCCTTCCATTTATCCATAACCTTTCTTTTTTATTTCGATTGACAACTTAGAAGCATATTTTTTAATAAATAATAAAAAAAGATTTCAGTTGCTACAACAATATGAACAATATATCAAATCTTGACTGATTCTTTGGATCCAGATAATACGAAGTGATGAAATGATTATTACTTCTATAGTTATTTGTTTATACCGTGGGGCTGATTTTTTATACTAACCCTCAAAAAACCAACGAGTCACACACTAAAAATAGCAATTTTATCAAAAGATTAATTGAATTTTTATTCAACCCTATAGAATTATAATTATTCATTTTTTTTATATATATAAGATTTTGTATGCATATCAACCGTTTGAAAAATGTCTAGATAAAATGTGATTTTTATTTTGTTTGTTTTTGGTATGTCAGTTTCACAAAGAACTGAATTCTAACTCTTGAAAGGCATGCTGAAATTTTCAACACCTATAGGATATTAGTTTGTAATCTATTTAGTTTGCATCAATCTAATAATCAATGAAGTTATCTGAATCAAAATTAAGCATATTTATATACATGTTTGGCCGTAAATTAAATATCCTTATGAAAACTAGATGTTTGTGCATTTCAGAATATGAAAAAAATCATTATTGTGGAAAAAAAAAATCCTTATGGTGGTAAAGCTTTGTCCATACAAACATTGTTTTCTTAGTGATGGGGCAATAGTGACAAGAGGTTATTTAAAATTGTTTTGACCTGATCTCCTTTTCTATGCCCCCAGTATATCGAAATTCTGAATCCGTCATTGGAAAGAACCTATGCAAAATCTCAAATCTTTTATTGCTACACTAAATGTGAAATCCGTGTATTACACATGTTTATTTAAAAAAAAAAAATAAACATTAAAATGTAAACAAAAAATATTTTTTAATGTATAACTTTAAAATAAAAAAAAAAGAAATATATTTATTGCAATTTAATAGTATCATATATATGATATTTAATATTTTACATATATAAATATATGACTTTAATTTTAAAAATTGAAACAAACTAAAAATTAACAAGTTGATAATATTTATTTTAAAAATACCACAAAATGATAATGATAAAACTCATAAAAGATTGACATATGACAAAAAAAATATTCATTTATTAAAGAGATAAAGAGAGGATGGGAGCCTTTCATAGCAATAATAAAGAGAGACATGGATAATGGGCTGTTTTGTCTAAAACGCCGTTGAACTTGAAATTCCTCGGACAGACTTTTAATAACCATAAATGGATTAAAGAGTAGGTTAGATTCAACGCAAAAAAAAAATTAAAATAAAAAAAATAACCTGTTATTGTTGAGCTTTTAATTAATTCATATCATGTATTTCAAGTACTCTCATGACTCCAATATCAAAATATAATTATTAGATAATCACACTGCATGTCACCAATTACTAGGTTACTCTTTTCATATTCAATATATAAAAGTAAAAGTTATATAATAAATAAAAGATATCTTGTTTAATTTATTAATATGTTTTAGAATTTATTAAAATTTTTTATAAAAATGGATCCACGATGCTTTCGTTGCATCGTAGTGAAATTAATTTAATAAAATGTTCTATAATTCTTAAAATATATATCAATTTTGTTAATTTGTATTAGATTTAGAGATATAGATACATATATTTTGATGGTTAGTTTAATCTACACTATATTTTCGAGATAATGACCTATTCTGTCATCTCGCCTTGCAAGTAATTACATAATTTCAAAGACCACCGATGATGTGGACACTTTACAATATAATTACAGGAACTTTAACAATCCCATGTTGGGAGTCTCCAAGTACAGTGCATAAAGTAACAATGCAAAAAGAAATAATTCCTAAAGGCGTATAAACACTTCTCCCTTTCTTCTATCATCTATGAACATTACAAGAAATTTAAAACCTTCTAGATTCACACCATGTTGGCATTTTCTATTCTACCTTTATTAAGAAAGTAATAAATTAATTATATAATGTTTAATATTGTATTGCATCAAATATGTAATTTCATGGAAAAGAAAGCATGGTTCTACTTCTAACAACAAAGCAATGCATCTTGTAGTGTTGCTTATACAGGAGGCAAAGGGGAAGTTTCTCACTTTAGAAAAATAATAGATATATTAGACGAAAAATAAAACGAATATTTTTTTAATAGTAATTCAATGTCATCAAGCATTAACGTAAAATAAAAAAAAAAACTTGTGGACGATTGGTGTCATGAGTTTTTTGAAAAATAATTTATCAGCCGATAAATTCAATGCTAGAAAAAATAAATAATGTACACATAAATACATATAATTTGTAACATACACATTTTGAAATCGTGTATTGTAAATTATAAAAGAGAATAATATTATGAAATATTATGTGAAATTGAGTGTTGAGTTCTAACGGATAGTTTTTACTAGAAATGAAGTAAACTATGTTTAGAATCACTCAGAAAATATTGGAAGTCTTATAAGATTCCAATTAAAAGCCAAATAGTGAAATTTAACGAAAATTTAAAATTTAAAATAAGTAAAATTTTATTATTGAAAGTTGTAAATAATCTCGTTAGAAACTTGTAGGCGAAAACCTCATCGAAATCCGAGTTATAACGAATGAGTTATGACCAATCGAAGATCCGCGACAAAACCAGCGCGATGCCGGATGACATAAAAAGTGAGCTTTTGATAAACTACTTTTTAGCCTTAGTGATCTAAATAAAAGTCGTAGTATTTGTTAAACCGAGAAGTTCGATAAAAAGAACGCCAAAATCTGACTTTGTATGAGGAAGTTATGATTTTTCTAAGTTTCAGCTTAGCAGTAGACAGCTAAAAACTCAAATTTTAGATCGAGTGATTTTTAGCCGACACAACCTAAACGAGAATTGAAGATCTCGTCAATAGTAGTACAACACTAAAAAGTCTGACGAAAACGGATGTCGGATGAAGAAGTTATGAATTTTTAACGGATTTACCAGTCCCGGTCTGTTAAAAATAATAATATTAAAAATAAAGTCAAAATTAGCCGACTAAGTCTAAACAAAACTTTTAGAGCATAATTTTATCTATGTGTGCATATAAAGAACGTCAAAAACAGAGCCCGTATGCGAAAGTTATGGATTTTAGAAGTTCAGGGCATAAAAATCGAAATTAATTACGAAATCCAAGAAAATCGCATGGCTCAGCTTTAGCCACGTCGCCGGATCCGCTCGTGTCCGACCCTTGTCCGCCTCGTCTCCGATGTCGTCGATCCTCATGTCCGATGCATGCGCTGTGCGTCCGAGCGTTCGACGCCTGTAGTCTCGCATCCGACGCGTGTTTGGTCTGGAGTCTGAAGCGCCAGCTGCCCCCCCCCCCCCCCCCTTCGCGTGTCCGAGCCTCGCACGAGCCACATGGCCCTCGCATCTGCTGTCGCGTGCAACCTTCTCAGCCCTCGGATCTGAACCCTCTCACCCCTACAAATAGAAGGTTGCAAGCCTTCCCGAGTAATTTTGGAAATTAGCCATTTTCTCCCCCTTTTCTATATTTTTAATATTTTGACATCCCTCGAAGCCCCGATATCAATTTTAGCACCCGAAATACGTCCCGAAGTTCCCGAGAAGACCTAAAAATTTATCTTTTCGGTTTTGAAGCTCTACCTTCGCAGAGCCCGGTTTTCAATAAATCTCCCGATTTTCAACGAATAAAGTCATATTTGGAGCCGAAATGCTGCTCAAATTACTATTTTAACCCCCGATTATTTCAAGGTGGGTTTAATATATAGGAAACAATTGTATGTTATGTGTTATATGTGCTATGTGTTTTTCAGTGTTATTATTCCGGGTTATTTCTCTGTGTTATTTTTATTCGCTATTTTTAATAGCAAAGAAATACCTTTGACCATGTGATCAATGAAAGGACTTAGATTCACATTGGTACTGGTATGTAGCCTCTGGCCATGTAGAACATGTCTCCCTAAGAGAATGATTTCTATTCTATGGTATTGGTAGAAGGTTAGACAGGGCTGAAAGCCTGAAATCTACCAAAATGTTAATCTGAAGTTGTATGTCTTCTGTGTCATTTGGGCCGAAGCTTTGTTGATGTATATCAAGTATGAAAATCGTTATCTCTCATTAATTGTATATCTTTGAATCAAATCAATGATTATAATGAAAAGTTTGACACATGATTCACATATGTCCTTGTTGTTCCTTGTTCCTCTTTGCTTCTGCCATATTGAAGTATATATATGGCATAACGTTATATTGTATCTATTATTGAACTCATTAAGCGTCACCGCTTACCCTCTCAATGTTTAACAAATTTGCAGGAGATAAATAACCAGTATAGTCATTTACTGTCGGAAGGTTTAGAATAGTTGTAATATTACTTTTGTATTTAGGGATCATGTATGTATAAATGTATAGTATCCTAGGTAGTTGTGTAATATATAACATTTTGTAATAGTCGGTTTGTATCCAGTCATTTGTAATCTCTTTATCAATGTAAAATATTGTTTTTATAAATATGCAAGTAGCATGTTTTGAAATAACTATATTGTCAACTATGAAAGTTTGAGTCTTTCAGAAATACGAAAGTGAGAGTCTTTCATAATTAAAAAGTATGATCCATAATAAAATATTCAAAAATTATTCACTAAAAAAATGATAACGTATTATGTGAGAAGTCCTCGTCAATCAGCCATAAGGCTCACATAGAGGTAAATACTAAATAGGGATAAATAGGGATACTAGCGATATATTAAGTGTACCAAAGTTTGAATTCCACACTCGTTCTCTCTAAGACCGACAAGCTCCACATCGACGGGTTGATAACCCTTTGCAGGTTTTATTTTACGATCCAATTTTGAATATTAGCCTTTTGTAAAATTCTTTTATTGTGCTTTATTATTAATTATTTCTTGATGACTCAAGAAAAAGTATTTAAGATCGTGGTTACACAACACATTTTTGTTTTTTGTTGTAATTTAAATGCATATAATATTGCATTTTATTTTATTTTTGTTTGATAAACAAATTAAAATGTTATAATTAAGCTTTAATTTGTAAATATTTATTGGTAACATTATTTTAAAACAAAAATGTTGACAAATATATTATGTACGCACTTTATTTATACCATTAAATTTTTGTTAATAATTTTTTTAACACACTAAAATGTTAAATCTTATCATACAACACAGATCAAATGTTGGCTAGCACCAGTAGCACGTCGAACAAAGATTAGCAAGCACATCGTGATCGTATTGTCACACAAACAACTCATTCCACACTTTCAAGGCTAGACCATAACCAAACTTGGAACAACTTGCAGGTATATTATGATTTATGAACCCTTATTAGACGTAATCCATATATCATCCCAAGATTGAATTTCTTCGTCTTGGCAACACCTAAGCACGTGGAAAATGATGAGTCAAAACATGCACTAAATACTTTATCCATATTGTCGTAAATATCTAAGGGTTGTACACAATATAAGAGTGAGTGTGGTTATTGACTAAAACATCACCACTAACCGTAAATGCGGTTAATCCATTTTCAAAACCGCTTGGTGCAGTTATTTTTGCGGAGCGTTTAGACGGTTATTTTTGCAGTTCGATTTGTTTTTTTGTGTTTCAGTTATTAACTGCATGGATTTGATGCGGTTATTTTTTGTGATTTTTAACCATAGTTAAAGTTCAAATGGTTTTAAGTGTTCAGACATATTATTTGTAATAATAAAAAAATCATAAGGTATAAGACAATTAACTTAAATCACAAAAGACTAATATCTTAAAAACATCAAATCATTACTAATTAATAATAAACATCTTAAAATTGTCAAATTTCACGATTTTCCAAAGTTAAATATAACAAAAAATAAGCACTTTTGTCTCCTATAATTTTATCATTATTTCACCCACGAAACTTATCTTATTTTTAATACTGAATATATTAATAATCAATAAAAAAATGTATACAATATATACGGTGCAGTTTTTAAAAACTAATAACCGCAGCGCACCGCAAATTTGCAGCTTTTGAAAAACAGAAAACCTCACCATCGGTTTTTATTGTGGTTGCGGTTTATCAGTTGCGGTTTTTGCGGTTTTTACGGTTAATATTAGTTGCGATGCGGTTTTTGCTCATCCCTAATAGAATATACGGTCGGTTAATGTTATCTACCCTTTGAAGATATTTTATGTATATGATCAACACAAGATAGCAATAGTCACTCAATGTGGATATTAGTATTTGTTAAATTGAGTTTGATAACAAACACAAGGGTGATTAATTTACCATGGTTTAAATATTGATATTTTATTGGAGAAACACTAAATGAATAATATAATTTTTCCGACTGGTATCATAACCTGAGAATTATTTATGGGCACAAGTAGAAGCTCCATTATATATCACATAGTTTTTCTTTTAAATCACACCATCTAATCATTAGAACACTTACATGTGTTATCTATGTGCTCTATTCAGACCTAAGTCGTATTATAACCCCATGATGTTTTTGGGCTTGGGTCGGACCAATGCCAATACTCATAGTCTTGGAGAAACATCAAATGAATAATATCAGTTTCCTAACTAGTATCTGTTGGATTAGGTGTCTATGCCCAGAACTATAATTGATATGTACTTGATTTGATACTAGCATGGTCCTTTTGGGTTGCCTTCACCATAACAACTTGACATGATGACTTTGGAGAGAGAGGTTATTTAGTGATTTATTAATATATTATAAGAATAATATATTAATCGGAAATCATATTATTTAATTAGTATTTAGTCAGAAATTAATTTGGTATTAATTTTGGGATTAAAGGAACCAATTAAATATGCGGGGACTGGTTGTGCAAATCATTGATAGTTGTATATTGGGCTGTTGCACTACCTTGGAAAGGGTTGGATGAAATCTATAAGAGGCCCTATAGAAATCGTCCAAGGCCTTCTAGAAGGAAGTCCATGGGCTACTTGGAGCCTAAGCAAGGAATTAGGGTTTCATCTGGAAACCCTAGCAGCCACAAGTATATAAAGGCCCCTAGACCTCTTGAAATCGGCCACTGCTTCACAAGGAGAAACCCTAGCCGATTTATGCTCCTCTCTCACTCATCCTTTGCTTGGGTGATGAGAATATTTCCTTATTTGGTAAATTTAGACACTACCACAAATGAAAGAATCAAATTCATATTTCCATCATTGCTAGAAACATACAAAAATCAAGTTTCATAAATGCTATTGCAAGGAGATATAAAATAAAATAAAACATAATTTTATTTATTTATAAAATGCGGAAAAACCTTTTCCTTACAATGCAACTTTAAATGAAAACTATGCTATTACATATTTTCTAGCAATCTATCATAACTCCTAAGTAGTAGCTCAAGAATCCGATCTTCGAACCATGCGATTGAAATCCATCTTCGCTATCAGATTCAGCATATTCTTCCTTTAAGTTTCCTTCCCTTTTCTTGATACTGCCATACATCAAAATGTATTAAGAATCTTCAAATAGGAACTTAAGAGAGTTAGATAGTGGACATACCTGAAGCAGAGTCAAACTTTTGACTTGACCTTCTCTCAGATCTTTCAGGTAGTTAGGGCAGCTTCACAACCAATGCACCTTCCTTTGGAAATAGAACCATATGGACCCTTTAGGAATGGTACACTGGACTATCTCAGACTTGCCTTTCTCTTTACCATTTGGTCAACCGAGTTGACTATAGATGATCCCTTTCCATTGGGAAGAAAAAGCCTTTCTGAATATCCAATGTTACCAATTGTCAATGTCCATAGTAGTTTGGGTAGTTGATCTTCTTAATCAAATTTGCTTTATCAGTGCTCTAAATCATTGCTGATTCAGCAGCACCAAGCAAATAGATAACATCATTAAGGGTCATGTCATAGTCTTTTACATAGTAATCCTAAAGGACACTCACTATGAGACTTAGAAGGTGATTGAACAACCAACTTTTTCAAGACTTTGACACCTAAATCTCCCGGCTTGTCAATATGTGACTTCATCTTCAAGATGTGAGCACACATAGACCTTGTTTGCCAATAGGGCTCGAGTGACCTTGAACTTCTGGGTTAGGGAGAATAATTGGAGGAGGTGGATGGAGTGAAGAATGATTTCTGGGACATCACCTTCATTAGGAAAGCTTGTTCCAAGAGTTTTGGGAAGATCATAATTGTCTGAACCAGACATCTTTTGGGAGATATTCAAGATAGTTGATTTAAAGTCCTTAATATAGCAACCAACATGAAATATTAAGGCTATGATGTAGCAACCGATCCCTAGTACGTATTTAATTTCACGAAATATTGCACTTTACTCTAGGACTCGGCGAGTTGGTGGCCCAACTTGTCAAGTAGACTCGACTTTTGATCGGGAGTTTAAGTGACCTACTCGACGAGTCGGAAGACCGATTCGACGAGTAGGAGCTATCTGGACAAAACCCAAATATTTAGGGTTTGCACCCTGTTTAAACAATTTATTTCGTCCTAACCCAGCCTCCATCACCCTCCCAACTCAGAGAAACCCTAGATTGAAAACCTAAACCATTTTTGAGTGATTTGAGCTCTTTTGTGCCTTTGGTGTGTGTTTGAAGTTGAAGGAGAAGAAGAGAGCTTAGGAGATCAAGAGAAAGTTAGTAGATCTAGTGGTTTTGCTTCATTCTCAGCCTATTCAAGGTAAAAAGCTTGAACCTTGACCATCTAATTTGTAGATCTTGTTTGGGGGCTATTTTATACATTTTCTAAGTTTTTAAGAGGCTATGCTCAGATTTTCTTGTATGTGTGGGTTTGTGCTTCAGATCTGGAACCATTGAGGGTTCCCATGTGTGACAACCCAAAAATTTCCGTTAGTTTTAACGTCGAAATTAAGGACGTCAAAAATTAGCCAAATTTATCCCAAAAATATTTTTGACCGGAATTAAATCCGTTGGAATATTTTAAATAATATTCCACAAACTTGCCGTGTTTAACGGTAGTCGTGAAAAACCCCCGTTCACGGTTGGTGTCAGGTGGAACCCAACCAGGCCATAAACTCCACCCTATATAAGGGTTGAGTGGGTTTCATTCCAACCCTTTTCACACCTTAGGAGTCTCTCTCTCTCTACAAATCGGATTTTGGTCAAAAATCGCCCCTTCGAGCTTCAAAACGATAAGTTAACCTTCCTAGCTTGTTGTTTAGCTTATCACACTTGCAAATTCGTGGTTTAAACATCAAAAAACCCCATGAACAAGAGTTTACGGTCTTGGGAGCATCCCAAAACCGTAAACACCTTGAAAGAGGGTTTTTGTGCCCGAAAACCCTTCCAAACCACTTCTAATGCTTAGCAATGACTTAGAGGCTTGCATGAAAGGACTTAGAGCACCAAAATCATAGCATATGGGGAGTAAACATGAGTTTACGGCCCAAGAACATTCTTGGACCGTAAACCCATCTTCAAGAACCATAAACACCTTTTTGGGTGTTAAACTACCCCTCAAACACCTCCAAAAGCTTCCATGAGTGCCTAGAGCCTTGTAATCCTTCATTTGATGCACCAAAACACATGATTCATGGACTAACATGAGTTTACTATCGTAAACTCAAGTGTTTAAGGTAGTAAACTCACCAAGAACACCTTCATAGACCGTAAACACCTTCCCAAGGTGTTTAAGTGCCTTTAACACCTTCCTATGCTCATATAAGTGACTAGAACCTTGCCTACATAGCCTAGAACCACCAAATAACAAGAGAAATGGAAAAACATGAGTTTACGACCGTAAACTCCTTAAGGAGTGGTCCAAGGACTGTAAACTCCCTATTGTGTCCATTTTGAGCCCCAATCACTTCCTTAGCCCTTGATTCGACTTTAGCATGATTCTATGAGCAAGATAAGACCTTTAAACATCCCATGACACCACAACCATGAGTTTACGGCCGTAAACTCATGGGGGAAGTGGTCTTGAAACCGTAAACACCCATAAGGGCCATCATTTGAAGAGTAAACTCGAATGTGAGTCCATACACACCTTTTATGCAACCCTTGGTACCTCTAGCACTTGTAGCAAAGTGTTTTTATGTAGTAAGACATCTTTACTTGCTTAATTAGTTATTAAATGACTAATTAGATACTTAAATGTATCATTACATGTTAAATAGGATTCACGTGTGTGGTCAAGTCCTCGCTTGACACTTAGCATCCTATACCGTCCATTCATCCGAAACGCCAATGTCAGGCGAGTTCATACCCTTGAATTAACCTTTTAAATGTTTTTACATGCTTTTAAGGGGGGGGGGGATACAAGTTAAAACATGCTACTTATCATATCAATCATATGTGATTAATAACCCGCATGCAAAAGGATTTATCACACTTTTCAGCTGTTTTACCAAGTATATTACTATAGATGGTTTTCCAAAACGTCTTTAATTGTTTAAATCTTTTCTCAAATTGTCTCTCGTGCTGTATGTTTTACTTCAAAACCAGTTACATCAGTGTTTTAAACAAAGGTTTTCTTTACTTATATTGTTTTATCAAATTATATTCAAAACTTGTTTATGAAAGGTTTTCAAGCTTGTTTTACAAAATGATATCAAGTCGCAATTTTCTTAAGTGTAAAGGTTTTCCAAAAGTGTTACCAAAGTTTTCTTCTATGCTTCTGCACTTCTACTTCGTTAAATGCATGCTTGTAATTGTATAGTTATATAAATAATGTTTAAAGGACTTAGGAAGGCTAGTTCGCCCTATTTCCTTTTCCTCGTTGGGATGTGGTCTGGTGGGTATCAGATATCCGTCCGAAGGTCGTTTAAACATTAATTATATATCATGTATACATCTATAGACATAAAGGTTTACATCGACCAGTTCATTTCCCTTAGGTAGCAAGGGCATCCTTCCATTCATCATTCATAGATCAGAGACACTAGTAGCTATTATAGGAATAGTTAGGAGATTCTAATCACTCTTTCTAGTTCAAAGAATTCCAAAGGAGTCAGTTCATTCGTGAGTCTATATCGTTATTCCAGTATTTACAATAGAATTCAGAATATGAGATGCATCTTCGAGACACGGATCTCCCCGTTGTCGAGTTGGTAACCAGAGTCTCCTGGAGGGAGAGTGGTCATTGTGTGTATAGATCTATACGGGACTGACACTCCCACACCCTGACTGCTACCTACAGTCCTCGGCCTACCATGCCAAGGGGTGACAAATGTCACATTCATACCGACACTTGCAGGGCGTCAAGTTCTCTATTTTCAATCAGTATGGTTACGAGTATCTCCATGTTTACCTTATAATTCATGGCCTTAAGGTAACAAGATTTATCACTGTATTTCCTTGTTCTAGACTTTGCTAGCTGTGTCGTTCATTTGACACTGTCTGGAGTCTGTATTCTCTTGTTTTAGACCTTGCTATCTGTATCGTTCATTCGATACTGTCTGGGGTCTGTGTTTCTTTGTTTTAGACCTTACTATCCGTATCGTACATTTGATACTGTCTGGGGTCTGTGTTTCCTTTTGTTAGACTGAGCCAGGCGTATCATTCATTCGATACTCTCCTGGAGTCTATGATTTCTTTTGCCTTAGTCAGCAGTATTTCTGCTGAGGCATATGTTATTTTCCCCTAGTATTTTTACTAGTGATATTCTCCTACTTTCTTTAAAGTCAAATACCGTATTTTGGTAATGATATTATTTAAGGGAAAATTACTCTTTACAACATAACTTTGTCGAGTCTTGGTAGAAGACTGCTTTTATTTATAAAATATAGGATTTTCTGGAAAGGACACTAATACATCGTAGATTCTAAACTACTACTTTTCATAAAGTTATTTTGAATAAAAATGCTTACTTACACAAATGACACTAAATACTTATGAACTCACCAACATTTCTAAAAATGCTGATACTCGCTTTCAAAATAACTTGTATTCTCAGGTTAGCGATAGACATGTACACCTGGGAGCTTTGGCGAAGTCAGTCTAGAACCAAGCTGCCTCTATACTAGTTTCTGTAATACTTTAATGTCTCTATGAAATGTAACTTATGTAAAACTATTACTATTAATGCAGTGGTTGTTATACTTTGATTACTATACTGCATATGTTGTGATACTTGACATGATGTCATCCACCCTAGAACGTTTCCGCCGTTCCGGTTTTGGGGTGTGATAGATTGGTATCGGAACATTGTTTATAGTGAGCTCAGTATATCAATTCATAAAAGATATACAGTCTATAAATATATAGGGATAAAACACTCTAAGCAAGAAGTATACTTTAAAATATAACCATATTTTACCAAAGTATAAGAACATCCAGAATCTAAATACTCGAACACAAGTATCACAAGAAGAACAAGAATAAAAGTCTTCGGATGTTGAGAATTAACGTCAAACCTGGGCAGTTATGTAATCGTAAGCTGGAATAAATGTAACCTGATCAACTACATTTATTCGAGATGCGATGAACGTGTGCTTGGGAGTGATAGTGGTGTTGCAACAGGTCTGAAACCTACCAACTAGGAATGCTAGAGCCAAACATAAAGTTTAAAATACTATGGGAGTATTTTGGAATACTAAAAGACTCACATTAATCCCGAAATCATATTTAGAAGTTAAGAATCAAACAAGAAATTAAAATACCATAGGGGTATTTTAGGATCCATAGCTAACCTTGTGTGAAAAACTAAAAAGATCCTTATTGATATACCTACGGTTACAGAGGGTATACTCCCAAGGTTATATATAATAAGGATCCCATAGACTAAGAATGTGTGGTTTCGCTCTACTTCCTTTTCCTCGTTGGGATGTGGATATAGAGTAGTATCACATATTCGAAGGCCTATCGGATCTAAGCTATATATAATTTGTGTACCCTATGTAATTGTAGCAGGACTCGATATGGATCACCCAGTGAAATGTTAATAATCTCTTAGGATTCTTTAGACATTTCCATTCTCGCACGAACCCTGTAGAAAACCTTATCCACTTCAGTGTTCGACAAAAGAGTTGATTCAGACCCATAAGAAGTTCATTGAGAAGAATTCCAGTTCGGAAATAAATGAACTAGGTCGATACTATTGAAATCACCAAGTGCCTATACCTTTTAGGGACATCGGTGGGAAATTCACCTAAACTTCCAAGATTTCTAGTCATCTATCATAAAGTGATGACACCCAGAGTCAGAATCGGAAGTAAGACGGAGTAGAAATTCAATATGTCTATATGAGAAGAGAACCCTAGGTAACTACCCGAAGAAAACCAACGCCGGTCCCAGTTAAGGATATGAGGAGGGAGACAGTACATGGAACCCAAGAAGTGTCTTTTCCTCGTCATAGTCGCGCTAATACACCCATAAAATAATACAATTTAGTGAGTTAGTGATTACACTACTCATGCTATGTGTTAGGAAAATCACCTTTTCCCGTCGCAAGTAATACAATCAGATCGAATCTCAAAACCTCGATTGAGGATGTTAGCTATAAGTCTTCATGAGCCTTTTCTTCTGTGATCTTCGTTCTGAACTCCCCTCAAATCTTTCCATGCCGGAGAGTGAACCTTTCCAGCATAAAGATAATTTAGTAGGAACGACTCCCATCTTATGGCTTTCCGATACTCTTACTCCTACCTTGAATACCCGGACTACATCATAGGGATGTAGGTCGACACTCAGACAACCAATATCCGAGGCGCGGGAAAAATTTATGCCCAATATAGTAAGGATAGATACATCTAAGGGTTAACCATCGTCTCTCATCAACTTGTGTTCCTTTCCGTGTAGGAAAACCATGCCTCCGAAGAAGCGTAACCAATCCACTGGCAAGAAACCTACTCTCCTATTCGATGAAGCTACGTTCCAAGCTGCAGTCTCGGCAGCCGTAGCAGCTGTCATGGCTCATCTGAATGCTAACAATGCCAATGTTAGCAAGAGCCCTATCGGGATTCCCGATCCAAGTAATGGACAACAACAACCAACCTCTGTGTAACCAGCCACCCAAGAACCTCAACCAAATCCACTGAAGAGAAAGTTCAAGATCGAGGAGGGAAGTACCTCGGCTCAAGGACCTTCCAAAGGGCAATGAGCTGAGACAGTCAATACCCCTGCCAGCCCTTCCACCCTAACTTCAAGAAGACCATACCTAGGAAACCTTCCCCACTGCAGCAAGTGTAGCTACCATCATCATGGTATCTGTCGAGAACTCTTTTGTGCTAGGTGCAACATGAAGGGGCATACCGCTCGCGTCTGTAGAACCCTGGTCGAGTTTATTACATCAACCACCAATGTGACGACCAATCCAGTATGCCATCTATATGGTGAGATTGGGCACCTAAAGCGAGATTGCCCAACTGAAAGAAACGATAAGGGCATAGGAGGAGTCTAACTGTAATGCCTAGGAAGAAGCATCAAGAAACCCGGTAGAATTTTGGTATGTCTCTCAATCCTAGATAACTAACCAAAAACATTAAAAGGCTAATTCTAAATGTAATTACTCTCCCGATAAGACGAAAGTCGCAGCACTGTCGTAAGAATTCAAAGTTTCATCAGGTAAAGCTATAATGGCTCGGTATATACGTTAAGGCAAGGTATAATTAAGATGGATAGACCTCGAGTGAGTGATGCTGCCTCATTTCTTGTTCCTCGTTTGGTTGTGGATTTAGGGTGGAGTGGCTCTGTCAACAGTCTTCCCCACCTTAATTATACATGACTAGTGTATACTAGGCGATTATAGAGAGGCCTCTTGAGAATCCATTCATGAAAGGTACAATATTCCAAAACACTCAGGACCCTCTATAGTTCCGTATCAACTCTATCAGTCCAGGTATCCGCGATAGTCATACACGGGACGAAACCCAAGACGCCAAGAACTTGTGTGCCCGTTTGGCACATGGCCCTATCGACCCTCATTCTATTTCATGTCGATGTATGCCAACTTCGACGCCTCTATCAATCATGGTTTGACTTAGTACAACCATGTGAAAATTCCTAGTGCTGTGTAAAAGGAACTTTCACCATAGCCATTTTAGCGAATAAAGGTTCTTCTGAACCTAATAATAAAACCTAATGCGATCCGTCGGTCGCCGCTCATATCTAAAACTTTCCGAAATACCCCTAAGTAGGGTATTACACGCTGTTAACCAACCCCTTCTTAAACAGATAGAACCTGAAGTGAAAGACACTGCAGGCATTCCAGAAGACGATAACCACCCGAAACCTACTCCGTAGATTCCCCAGAAAGACCCTTGGCACCTCACAATTAGGTTCGTGAGTCAAGAGGATAGAACTCATGGGACTGACTACTATAACTGAGTATATGCATAAGGGTGGTATATAATTGAGATCAGAAAGATTTAAGATGTGTGCTTCCTCCCTACTCCCTGTTCCTCGTTGGGTTGTGGGTCTGGGGTGGAGTCGCACAACTGAACATCCTGTCGACCTCAATTATATACGGCTTGCATACACCAAGTACTAGTGGTTAAGTCAAGTATGAGCCCTACCACGAACCTTATAGTAAAACCCTTCATCCTATTCCATAGAATAGGAACTAGAGTCAAGAGAGCCACTGCAGGTTGAGCTACTATAATGACCACAAATCCGAAATTTGTTGTCATCCCGGTTAAGCCAACATAGTAGCTAACACGCTCAGTTGGTAAAGGAATCTGATTCGTAAGAGTCAAAGACATTGACTACGACCATCCATTCACGCTTAATCCCACGAATTAAGCATCTCAGCGGATACCCCGGAAACCTGGAAGTTGTGATAAGTTAAACTCTGAGAAGAGTGAATGAGGAGATTAGAAGTTCCGAGTGACGGAACCCTATACTTCTAGACCTAATCTAAGTCAAGAAAACTCGGAAACACCGGAAGAGTAGTTGCAGAAGATGCTAGCACTACTCAGACACTTCGTCCACCTCGTTACTGACAAGTAGTGCCTAGGACACTCCGCCTCTTCACGTGGTAGAAGTCACCGTCACCCTGTAGACGATAGACTGCATTCTCCGAAGTGAATACTAGAATGCTAAGAACCATAGGATAACCTCCACAGCCAAGAATACTTGAATAAAGTGCGAAAGTAGGTCATGTTAAGCCTTATAACCCAGATCCCGAAGAGATTATAGAATTGACACCGGTCTAGGTGTTAGTCGATGGGTTATACAAGAACACGCGTTTTCTGCTACTGGAATAAACTGACACCTTAGAGAATAGGGCATGTTTTAGAGATTTATTGGACTACTAGGTGTTCCACGGATACTATCTCACATAGAAATAGTAGAACCACCTCCCGAGATAGTCCAACACTTCAGAAAATCTCTAAGGATTGAGTTAGCCCTGAGCAAAGCTTGCTATTCATGAAATAGCAAAGCTAGTGAGAGCATGATTCCTTCCAAGTTAAGAATCATACGGTGAAAGCATCTGTTAGACAACGAAGAAATCTAAAACCCTCTAACCATCGTTTGTTAAGGCCCTATCTCATTAACTTTGAGATTTTCCGTTAGAAACGCCTCAAGAATCAGAAGTGCAGGTCCATTTTGCATTAAGTTGAGATAGATGTCACAAAACCAATTACATGTCAGCGCGTAGCCAATACATCTGGTGATCCAGAAAACCTCTAAAAGCCAGTCGGTAGGAAACACGAATCCAAAATCGACATGAGCTTTCTAAGAACCAACCCGAAGAACTACACCCCCAGTATGAGAGAACGTTTAAAGCTTCAAAATGGCGATCACGCCAGTGATGATCCTACCATAGAAGTGCATTATGTTCTGAGAACTGAAAAGCTCTATCTTTCCGAGAGCTTAGGACCATTCGAGATTCTTTATAAGAATTGGTCCAACGCTTGTCAGATCACAACTACTTTTGGAATTCCATAAATTCCACCGTAGTCTATTCACGTCCCCAGCATGGACAAAGTATTTGTTCGACATGACTAGTGTAAACCCACTCGTCGTAATAGCAATCATTGGGAACCCTAACTTCGTAGAAAAACCAGTAGGAAACTGCGTACCGAGGAATCAAGCGAGCGAAACGAACCCGCATCCCACTAGTGAAGGTTTGTTGGAACGCCAAGCGAAGACCGGAGTTCACTTGGGAGCGCGAGGACCATTTGAATAGGAAGTACCCCCATCTCATTACTCGATCATTCATGCCTACTTCTTTGCCTAAACTCTAATTTCGGGACGAAATTCCCTCTAACGGGGGGAGGATGTGACAACCCAAAAATTTCCGTTAGTTTTAACGTCGAAATTAAGTACGTCAAAAATTAGCCAAATTTATCCCAAAAATATTTTTGACCGGAATTAAACCCGTTGGAATATTTTAAATAATATTCCACAAGAAAACCAAAAATAAGGCGGTATAATTTTAAAACTTGCCGTGTTTAACGGTAGTCGTGAAAAACCCCCGTTCGCGGTTGGTGTCAGGTGGACCCCAACCAGGCCATAAACTCCACCCTATATAAGGGTTGAGTGGGTTTCATTCCAATCCTTTTCACACCTTAGGAGTCTCTCTCTCTCTACAAATCGGGTTTTGGTCAAAAATCGCCCCTTCAAGCTTCAAAACGGTAAGTTAACCTTCCTAGCTTGTTATTTAGCTTATCACACTTGCAAATTCGTGGCTTAAACATCCAAAAACCCCATGAACAAGAGTTTACGGTCGTGGGAGCATCCCAAAACCATAAACACCTTGAAAGAGGGTTTTTGTGCCCGAAAACCCTTCCAAACCACTTCTAATGCTTAGCAATGACTTAGAGGCTTGCATGAAAGGACTTAGAGCACCAAAATCATAGCATATGGGGAGTAAACATGAGTTTACGACCCAAGAACATTCTTGGACCGTAAACCCATCTTCAAGAACCATAAACACCTTTTTGGGTGTTAAACTACCCCTCAAACACCTCCAAAAGCTTCCATGAGTGCCTAGAGCCTTGTAATCCTTCATTTGATGCACCAAAACACATGATTCATGGACTAACATGAGTTTACTATCGTAAACTCAAGTGTTTAAGGTAGTAAACTCACCAAGAACACCTTCATAGACCGTAAACACCTTCCCAAGGTGTTTAAGTGCCTTTAACACCTTCCTATGCTCATATAAGTGACTAGAACCTTGCCTACATAGCCTAGAACCACCAAATAACAAGAGAAATGGACAAACATGAGTTTACGACCGTAAACTCACGTGTTTACGGCCATAAACTACTTAAGGAGTGGTCCAAGGACCGTAAACTCCCTATTGTGTCCATTTTGAGCCCCAATCACTTCCTTAGCCCTTGATTTGACTTTAGCATGATTCTATGAGCAAGATAAGACCTTTAAACATCCCATGACACCACAACCATGAGTTTACGGCCGTAAACTCATGGGGGAAGTGGTATTGAAACCGTAAACACCCATAAGGGCCATCATTTGAAGAGTAAACTCCAATGTGAGTCCATACACACCTTTTATGCAACCCTTGGTACCTCTAGCACTTGTAGCAAAGTGTTTTTATGTAGTAAGACATCTTTACTTGCTTAATTAGTTATTAAATGACTAATTAGATACTTAAATGTATCATTACATGTTAAATAGGATTCACGTGTGTGGTCAAGTCCTCGCTTGACACTTAGCATCCTATAACGTCCATTCATCCGAAACGCCAACGTCAGGCGAGTTCATACCCTTGAATTAACCTTTTAAATGTTTTTACATGCTTTTAAGGGGGGGGGGGAATACAAGTTAAAACATGCTACTTATCATATCAATCATATGTGATTAATAACCCGCATGCAAAAGGATTTATCACACTTTCAGCTGTTTTACCAAGTATAATACTATAGATGGTTTTCCAAAACGTCTTTAATTGTTTATATCTTTTCTCAAATTGTCTCTCGTGCTGTATGTTTTACATCAAAACCAGTTACAACAATGTTTTAAACAAAGGTTTTCTTTACTTATATTGTTTTATCAAATTATATTCAAAACTTGTTTATGAAAGGTTTTCAAGCTTGTTTTACAAAATGATATCAAGTCGCAATTTTCTTAAGTGTAAAGGTTTTCCAAAAGTGTTACCAAAGTTTTCTTCTATGCTTCTGTGCTTCTACTTCGTTAAATGCATGCTTGTACTTGTATAGTTATATAAATAATGTTTAAAGGACTTAGGAAGGCTAGTTCGCCCTATTTCCTTTTCCTCGTTGGGATGTGGTCTGGTGGGTATTGGATATCCGTCTGAAGGTCGTTTAAACATTAATTATATATCATGTATACATGTATAGACATAAAGGTTTACATCGACCAGTTCATTTCCCTTGGGTAGCAAGGGTATCCTTCCATTCATCATTCATAGATCAGAGACACTAGTAGCTATTATAGGAATAGTTAGGAGATTCGAATCACGCTTTCTAGTTCAGAGAATTCCAAAGGAGTCAGTTCATTCGTGATTCTATATCGTTATTCCAGTATTTACAATAGAATTCAGAATACGAGATGCATCTTCAAGACACAGGTCTCCCCGTTGTCGACTTGGTAACCAGAGTCTCCTGGAGGGAGAGCGGGCATTGTGTGTATAGATCTATATGGGACTGACACTCCCACACCCTGACTGCTAGCTACAGTCCCCGGCCTACCAAGCCAAGGGGTGACAAATGTCACATTCATACCGACGCTTGCAGGGCGTCAAGTTCTCTACTGTCAATCAGTATGGTTACGAGTATCTCCTTGTTTACCTTATAATTCACGGCCTTAAGGTAACAAGATTTATCAATGTATTTCCTTGTTCTAGACTTTGCTAGCTATGTCGTTCATTTGACACTGTCTGGAGTCTGTATTCTCTTGTTTTAGACCTTGCTATCTGTATCGTTCATTTGATACTGTCTGGGGTCTGTGTTTCTTTGTTTTAGACCTTGCTAGCCGTATCGTACATTTGATACCATATGGGGTCTGTGTTTCCTTTTGTTAGACTGAGCCAGGCGTATCATTCATTCGATACTCTCCTGGAGTCTATGATTTCTTTTGCCTTAGTCAACAGTATTTCTGCTGAGGCATATGTTATTTTCCCCTAGTATTTTTACTAGTGATATTCTCCTACTTTCTTTAAAGTCAAATACCGTATTTTGGTAATGATATTATTTAAGGGAAAATTACTCTTTACAACATAACTTTGTCGAGTCTTGGTAGAAGACTGCTTTTATTTAGAATATATAGGATTTTTTGGAAAGGACACTAATACATCGTAGATTCTAAACTACTACTTTTCATAAAGTTATTTTGAATAAAAATGCTTACTTACACAAATGACACTAAATACTTATGAACTCACTAGCATTTCTAAAAATGTTGATACTCGCTTTCAAAATAACTTGTATTCTCAAGTTAGTGATAGACATGTACACTTGGGAGCTTTAGCGAAGTCAGTCTAGAACCAAGCTGCCTCTATACTAGTTTCTGTAATACTTTAATGTCTCTATGAAATGTAACTTATGTAAAACTATTACTATTAATGCAGTGGTTGTTGTACTTTGATTACTATACTGCATATGTTGTGATACTTGACATGACGTCATCCACCCCAGAACGTTTCCGCCGTTCCGGTTTTGGGGTGTGACACCATGGCATAAAGGTGCCAACTCTATGACCATGGGAAGCCATGCATCATATAAACCCCATTTTATAACTTTTTGAGCCAAAACCCCATGCATGGACATCAAGTTCGTGACTTTACGTATAAAAGGGACCCTAGGAGGTCAGATCTATGATTGGGACGCTTTAAGTCCCACTGAAATCGAATGTGTAGTTTTGGACAAAGAGGGACTCGACGAGTCACTTGGGTGACTTGGCGAGTCGGGACGCTTTTTCCCCCAAAACGTCTTCTGGAATTGGTTTTTGGTTGAGTGGAAGGAACACTCATCCTGATAGGGGTTTGTTTTGGGCCTGAAAATAATGCGACTCGGCGAGTTCAAGATCAAACTCGGCGAGTCCAAGGCAATCTCCCAACTTATGAAGACGTAATCAGCGAGTTCGAGAGGAACTCGTCGAGTCATAGACTGAACATCTTCTTATGGATGAATATGAACTCGACGAGTTCAAGAATGAACTCGACAAGTCGGTTGATGATTGTCCAATGTGAGGATGAAGGTGAACTCGTTGAGATCTTACTAGACTCAACGGGTGGAGACGGTTTATGACATTTGGGTGGATATGGGGACTCGACTAGTTGGTGGGCCAACTCGGCGAGTCGAGTCGACCAAATGTTGACTTTGACCATGGTTTGGAGTTGGACTCTGACTAGGATTGAATAACCCTTGTAAGGGTTACGAGTATGAGTATGAGTTGATATTTGGAAGGGTTGACGTGTAGGGATTGAGGAGTTGAGGAAAGTTGATTTCCGCATCGAGACTAGGGCAGGCACTACGTGACATTGAGATGAGTTACCTTCTAGTAGGAGTGGGTCTACGACCACAATGTCGGCCCACTAGTAGGAGTTTTTTGTTAGATGATTGTCTTTGTGATAATTATCTGATATGGTGATCTCATATGCTTTATGTGCTAGGATACTATGACATATGTGTTAGTAGTGATAGGGTGATATTGCCCCAGTTACCGGTTGAAGGATACCGAAGGGGTAGGTAGTACCCATGCATGCCTAGCAGTTTGATTATGATATGTTATAATGCGATCAGTATGTTTATGATATTTTTTTTATGAGATAGGGGTAGGGGTAAGATAGTCCCTAGTTACCGGTTGGAAGATACCGAAGGGGAGGTTAGCTCCCATTTATCAGTTGAAAGATACCGACAGGGAGGCTAGTTCCCGGTTACCGGTTGAAAGATACCGAAGGGGAGTCCGACTCCCAAATATGCCAGACAGATACCGGTTGAAAGATACCGATGGATAGGCTTTATGTGGTGTGTGGTATGATGGGGAACTCACTAAGCTTTGTGCTTACAGTTTCAGTTTTGGTTTCAGGTACCTCTTCGTTTAAGGGGAAGGAGCTAACGGTGTAGCAGCACGTCACACACATACATATGTTTTTCGCATTGAGTTTTTGGGATTGTATTATGATTTATATTACTTATGTCGAGATGGTTCCGAACACGTTGTTATAGTTTTTTTAGAATGACATGACTTTCGTAATGTTTTGGTAAACTATGTTGCGAAGTATTTATTTAAAAATAAAATTTTTGGCCTCGAAAATTGGGATGTTACATACAACCCAACACAATATTTTATAACTTGGAAGAGAGATGTCGTAATCCAAGCTATAGAATATTTGAAGGTAGGCGAATGACGATTCACCAATTTCCAAAATGAAAAACTAAATAATTTATTAGGTTTTAATTGGATTTGAAACTCCTAGATCTTTTGAGATTCATTGAACTTTTCAACGGCATGTTTCAATCTCGATTGTGCCCTCTCAAGTTTTGTGACTGGTATGCCGAGGATCACAAAACAAGGTGTGAATAACCATTCAAATATACTTGGTACACTTAATATTTACCCCTCAATCGATTTGCCGGTTAACCACACGCGCTCCACCGATACTATGATAAACATTAAGTTACCATTTGCCCACCTTGTTAAATCAAGCTACTGCGCCGGTTAATCACACGCGCTCCACTAACCGACTTAAGCAAAGTGCAAAGTGTAATTTCATGGATTAGCACCAAATTCACATTTTCCTAAAGTAACTAAGATTGGGAATTTATAAAAGGTTTAGTTACTTTATATTTTTCAGTAACCTTATAAACCCCTAATAGACCGGCTTTCTTATACATATATATATTATTAACTTATAATACTATAAAGTATAAGGGTTGAATTTTAACTTTTAAAATTCTAAGGGTTTAACTTGGAATTAAACTATTCATGAGGGGAAACTTTACAAATTACAAAACTTGAGGGCAAGTTTTGAGCTATTCAAAAACTTTTCAATTCCATAACTTATGTGTTTAAAGTAGTTTTAATGAAAAACTCTTCAAGTTCCATAACTCGAGGACAAGTTATGGAAGAATTTAAAACATTTAACATGAGACTCTCCATTTTCATAACTTGTGGAAATCTTATGAGTTTTAATAATCATAAATTTGACTTTTCATGTAACTTGAGGAAAAGTTACAAAAACACATATTATGAACAACTTTTAGATTAAATTGGATTGAAAACATATTATCACATAACTTTTCTATTAATCTAAATCAAATCATAAGAACAAGATAATTCAAATCAAACACTTTTCATGTAATTGGCCTAACCATTAAACTAATACAAAACATGAATCTATTGACAATTATCTATGAAATTGGATTAGCATGAACACTACCACATCAAAAACAGGTTGACAAGTTCAAAAACAGCTTAGGGTAATGTTCCTAGTCCAATTACAGCCTTAAAACTCGAAAAAAATGTTGTCAGGGGCTCCTACTCGTCGAGTGTATGGACCTACTCGACGAGTAGGATGATTTTCTTCATGGACTCGGCGAGTCCAGTGCCCAGAAAGCCAGAATTTTCGATTTTTAAGCTATTTCAGCAAGTATAACTTGAAAACAAGCCTTGGCTTTGATACCACTGAAGGGTTTTGAGCATTCTAACACTCCTATGGTGTACATGCAACCCTAAAAACCTTGGATCTATGTTTTCTCTATTATACTTGCAAACTTGAACTTTCCAAGGTATTACCCTAACTAGCATACAATCATTGATACTTGTGTAATATAAACAAGTTAGAAGACATACCTTTTCATGTAGCTTGATTCCAAGAAGCTTAAGAGCCTAGTGCCTCAAGTGTGACACCTCAAATGGTTCACACAACATCACCAACAACTTGGTATAACTTGAGAGAAAAGGTTCCTCATGCTCAAATAGGCTAGCCCTCATGTGTACACACACTAGTGCCAATTTCTTGAGCCATAGGGTCCTTATATATGGTGGCTATTAGGGTTACACCATGTAACTCATGTCTTTCCATATTCTTCATGCCCCATGGGTTAAAACCTCCATGGAGTATCCATGGGTTACTCTATGGGTTTAGCCCAACATAAAGAACTATGGATCATAAGCCCACATATATAAGAATGAATGATTTACACAATCAATCCCCATATATTTAATTAGTCTCCTTTTGATCACAGAATTAATTCCAAATTAATTCTTGATCAATAGTAATTAAATAATATGATTTCATATTAATATATTAGAACTTATAATATATTAACAAATCATAATTATCCTTTTCTCACAAAAGTCTATCCAAATTGTTCCGATGTCATGCAACCCAAATGGACCATGCCAATCGGGTCAAGTACATACCAATTATAGTTATGGACTTAGACACTAATCCAACACAAATTACCAATATTGGATTTATAACCTAAGGATCACTTTAAGGTACAAAAAGAAGGAGTATATCTTTGACAAGTATCTTAAAGAGGAGCTTCATGACGATGCTACTGAAGAAGAAGTAGCCAAACATGAAAAGCATCACTATTAGTTTATTGAAGTCTCATGTCTAATGTTGGGAAATATGTCTTCTAGATTCCAAAAGATTTGTGGGAATCTTGGGGCATAAGAAATGAATAAGCAGCTCAATGACATGTTTCAAGAGTAATCGTGAACTAAAAGATTCAAGGTGATGCAATCAATTCTAGGTCGCAAGCAACAAGAGAGTGGTTCTATGAGTGCCCATGTGTTGAAACTAAAAGGGTACTTTGAAAGACTGGATTATCTTGGCTTCCCATTTACTCAATAATTAGCTATTGATGTCATTATTAACTCTCTTACTAGTGAGTACAAGCAGTTCAATACGAACTACTATATGAATAGTTTAGAGGAGAGTATTATGGATCTTCATGGGATGCTCAAGACAACCGACGAAAGCATTTTTCCACCAAGGAACTCAAGTTCAACCACTCCTGTTCTGGCTATTAGGGAACATGGTGTCAAAAGAAAGAGGTCCTGTCATCCCAATGTCAAGGGAAATGGAAAGTTATTAATCCCAACCCTAAGAAGGACGTTTCTGATATACCTCTGATGTATAACCCTAAAGAAGCTATTTGCTGCTACTAGCAAGAGATGGGCCATTGGAAACGTAGTTTCCCTAAGTATGTGTAGGATATTAAGAAGAACAAGGCCAAAGGTGCTGGCACTTTAGGTATGTTTACAATTGAATTACATTCAACCTCTACTTCTAATAATTAGATACTTGCCACATGATATTGAACCCACATGTGTTCTGATGTACAGTGACAAAGGCATGGAGAGCTTGACTTGATCATGGGGAACAAGAGCAAAGTGGTTGTTACCAAGATTGGAGATTACGAGCTTTCATTTCCTTTTAGTTTTTTAGTTGTTTAAAAAGATTATTGTTATTTTCCATACATGAAAGAAACGTTATTTCATTTTATTCATTGTGACTGGATGGTTTTACTTTTAGATTTGATAATAATGATGCTTGTATTTTAGTTTACAAAGATAATTCTCTTTATTTTAAATCAAGTCCTTGCAATGGCATATATGAATCTGTGATTGGTGTAAGTAGAAACGATAACTTAATCGTAAGTTCGGATCATCTACTTTGGATAGATCATATCTATGACATTATCGTCTTGGCCATATAAACAATAAGATAATGACCAAACTCCATTTATATGTAATCTTGGAACCATTTAACCTAGAGTTTAATGGAGATTGTGAATCTTGTTTACTTGGGAAGATGACAAAGTCTCTTTTCATAGGTAATTGTGAGAGATGGATAGATCTGTTGGACATCATCCATTTTGATGTATGTGGTTCATTCAGACATTTCACCAGACATGGTGAGAGATACTTAGTCATGTTTATTGATAATTTCAGTAGATACTGATACTTTGATTTTATGAAAAATATTAAAATAAGTTTGAGACATTCGAAGTGTTCAAGAAAATCCAATGTCAAGTAGAGAACCAAATGGGCAAGAAAATCAAGATACGTCGTTCTGATAGGGCAAAGAGTGTCTTAGTGATGATTTCTACGACCATCTTAGAAGTTGTGGAATAATATCACAACTAGCTCCACCAAGAACACCACAACATAATGGTGTTTCTGAAAGGAGAAATCAAACATTTCTTTACATGGATCTTTCTATGATGAGTCGTGCTACACTTCCAATTAGTTTATGGGGTTATGCTCTAGAAACAAACACTTATATTCTAAATGTCATAGCAACTAAGAGGTTTGAGAAATCACCATTCGAAATGTGGAAAGGGACTCACCCTTCTCTTGCATGAGTCAAGGTTTAGGATTGTGAGGCTTTTTTCATTGAGAAGCACTAGAAAAACTTGAACCCAGATCTAAAAGGTATTACTTCATTGGTTCTCCCAAAGAATCTTTTGGATACCTGTTTTACAAGCCTACTAAGAACAAGAAACTAGTGGGAGCCAAATTGATCTTGATGAAATTTAAGAATCAACCAATGAAGAACTTGGAGTTGACACTTGAGCTAAGCAAAGAGGATGAACAACCTATTGAGGAATCTAATGTGCTTCCACCTCCCCCTCGTAAATCTGATAGAGAACATCGTTAACCTAAGTTTTATGGATTCCATATTAATCCATAGGATGGCAACCTATTAGGCGATAATGAGTCATGCAACTATCAATAAGCCATGGCGAGCCCAGAGGCTGCAAAATGGAAAGAGTCAATGAAGAACAAGATTTAGTCCATGTATTATAAATAAGTATGGAAATTGGTTGATCATACACCTAGTCTTCAAACCATTAGATTAAATGGGTCTTTAAGAAGAAGACTGAAATGTATAGAAACATAGAAACCTATAAAGCTAGACTGGTTGCTAAAGGTTCTACTCAGACTCAAGGAATGGATTATGAGGAAACCTTCTCACTAGTAGCTATGATTAATTCTATTAGGATACTACTTGCCACAACCGCATTTCATGATTATGAAATATGTAAAATGAATGTAAAATTTATTTCCTTAATGAGAAACTGATTGAGGATGTTCACATGGCTCAGCCATAAGGTTTTGTATATGCTAAGTCTCCTAATATGGTATGTAAGATTGAGAAGTCCATCTATGGACTTAAACAAGCACCTCGCAGGCAGAACATCTGTTTTGAAGAAAAAAATCAAGTAGCTTGGTTTCTCAAGAAATGAAGATGAACAATGTGTATATGTTACATATAGTGGGAGTATAGTTCTCTCTTATATGTTAATGATATTCTACTCATAGGAAACAACAATCCAACACTTAATAATGTAAAAGCATGGCATGGGAAAAGTTTCGCTCTGAAGGACTTGGGAGAAGCTATCTATATAATTGGTATCCCAATATATAGGGATATATCTAGATGTCTTATAGGACTTTTCCAAAACACTTACTTAGATAAAATCTAAAGAAATTAAAGATTCAAGAATCTAAGTAGTGATTTGTATCTATGCAATGTGGCATGGTTTTGAGTAAAACCCAATGTCCTAGAACTAGTGAAGAACTAGACAGAATGAGTTGATTCCCATATGCTTCTACTATAAGATCGATCATGTACGCCATGATATATAGAAGGCTAGATGTCACATCCTCCCTTAGTGTGATGAGTCGTTATGAGGTCAATCCTGGTGAAAGTCATTGGACTACAGTTAATTGATGGGTTTTGAGCATTCTAACACTCCTAAGTGTACATGCAACCCTAGAAAACCTTGGATCTATGTTTGTCTAAAATACATGCAAAATATGATTTCCAAGGTTCATAATCCTATCTAGCATACATGGGAACTTTTAAACTAAAAGATGGCTAGAATTACATACCTTGTAGTTGCTTTGATTCCTTGAAAACCTAGCTCCCCAAGTGTGATGCCTCAAATGCTGCACACAACACCAAGTACACTTGGAATGACTTAAGAGAATAAGAACACTTCTTGAAATCGGTTATGCCCTCTTGTTTCACACTTAGTCGCCGATTTTGGTGAATAAGCTAATCCTTATATAGTGTGTTACAATTAGGGTTACACCATGTAAAACCTAATTGTCATGACCTTTCATTTCCATGACCCATGGGTTATGTAACCTCCATGGAGTATCCTATGGGTTTAACCCAACTTGATTATCCATGAAGCTTTTGGCCCACTATATAAGTTATAGATGATTTACACAATCAACCCATATATTTAATTAGTCTTCTTTTGATCACATAATTAATTCTAAATTAATTCTTGATCAATACTAACCAAATATTATTATTCTTATTATTAATATACTAGAACTTATAATATATTAATAACCATAAGTGTCTTATTTCTCTTATTTAGTCTATCCAAGTGCATGATGCCATGCAACCCAAATGGACCATGCCGGGTCGGGTCAAGTACATACCAAATATAGTTATGGACTTAGACACTTTATCCAACAGTCTACTACTTGGATAAGTCTAATAACTATAGTTGCAAGTATGACTTCAAGAACCGGTCAGCAATCGTAGCTCTTTCAAGGTCTCTCGGAACTGAGAAGATGATGATGCGCCATTTTAGATAAGTGATCATATAATCCTCTGTTCTAGATATCAGTCGGACAAATACATGGAACATTGTCTTGCTTATTGTCCAACTTTTGTTTCCCGATTTTCGATTTGTTTGACATAGAACGTAACTAAACACATCAATTTAGTTCTGACTGGGCCCGGTACATAGGTCAAAACAAAATCATTGAGGGGCCCAGATATCGCTTCTAATCCAAGAAGGAACAGTTAAACTTCGAGTCATATGCTTGTTCTACTACTTGTTAAATTACACATAAAGGTACGTTTTATAACATCAAGTTACCAATGCGGTTTCGTACAATCAATGCATAACCAACTCATAGGCAACAAGACATATCTCTAGGTTTGAAGACTTATAAGATATTACCATCTTGCGATCACTCGAGATAAATTCCATGAAGTGATACCAGCGAGCGTGGGTTGAATCCAATACTCAGAACTTATGAGCACTCATGAGTGTTGAGGCCATGTCCAACATCTTAAACCTCTACAACCAACTCATGACAGTCTTAATTCATATCTACTTCCGACATATGACCGACTGTGGATAATTTGAATAATATGTAAAACACAGCTTACATATTCTAGAAGTCAAAACATGCAAAATAAATAATAGTAAACGATTGACAAAAGATAGCAACACTTTACTCATAAATAAACACAACTTTTATTCATCATCAAGTGTCAATTACACTTTATAAATTTTAAATTATCTAACTACTAAAACTAATATCATCCTTCAGCCCTATGCTCCGAGCATGTTGGAGATGCTTAACCCGAGTCAGTCCCTTCGTGAGGGATCTGTTGGGTTCTCATCCGATGATACCTTCTTTGTCGTGAGGATTCCTTCTTCTATTCGATGTCTGATGAAATGGTATTTTCTGTCAATGTGTCTGGATCTCCCATGATCTCTTGGTTCCTTTGCTAAGTCAACTGCACTTTCACTATCACAGAAGATTTCCATAGGCTTTTTAATAACTAGTACAACTCCAAGATCTCCAATGAAATTCTTCAGCCATATTGCCTCCTTTGCTGCCTCGTTTGCCGCTATATAATCTGATTCGTAAGTTGAATTAGCCACTATCTCCTGCTTAGAACTTTTCCAAGTAATTGCTCCTCCGTTTAAGGTAAAGACCCAACCCGACTGAGAGCGAATATTATCTCTATCAGTCTGGAAGCTAGCATCACTATACCCTACAACTCTCAAGGCATTACTACTACCGAGGGTAAGGACCCAATCCTTAGTCCTTCGCAGGTACTTGAGGATATTCTTTATCGCAGTCCAGTGAGCCTTACCAGGGTTCCCCTGATATCTGTTGACCATGCTTAATGCAAAGGCCACATCAGGACGAGTACAAGTCATAGCATACACGATCGAGCCTACTGCAGACGCATAAGGTACTCGACTCATTTTTGCTATCTCAGCCTCCGTACTCGGGCTCTGAGTCTTACTCAATCTGACATTACTTTGGATGGGTAACACTCCTTTCTTGGACTCTTGCATGCTGAACCTCTTCAGCACCTTATCCAAGTATGTGTTCTGACTAAGTCCAATTAGTCTTTGACTCCGGTCTCTCAAGATCCTTATCCCTAAGATATAGGCAGCTTCTCCAAGGTCCTTCATAGCAAAACACTTCTAAAGCCAGGACTTAACTTCATGCAAGGTTGGGATGTCATTTCCTATGAGTAGTATGTCATCCACATACAGTACCAAAAAGCTGACTATACTCCCACTAGCCTTGACATATACACATGATTCATCTTCACTCCTCGAAAAGCCAAATTCTTTGAATTTCTCATCAAAGCAAAGATTCCATCTATGTGGTGCTTGTTTCAATCCATATATGGATTTCTCATGCTTACAAACTCTATTAGGGTACTATGTGGTAACAAAACCCTCTGGTTGATTCATGTAAACATCCTCAGCCAACTTTCCATTAAGGAAAGCGGTTTTGACATCTATTTGCCATATTTCTGTTGGATTAATGTCTAAGTCCATAACTATAATTGGTAAGACTTGACCCGACCCAGCATGGTCCATTTAGGCTGCATGGCATCGGGACAATTGGATAGACAAGATGAGGAAAAAGGATACTAGTGATTTATATTAATATATTATAAGTTCTAATATATTAATATATAAACATATTATTTAATTAGTATTGATCAAGAATTAATTTATAGTTAATTAAGTGATCAAAAGGAACTAATTAAATACGGACTCTAAGATATATTTGTGTGATGGGCCAAGTTCATATAGGTTGGGCTAAGCTTTCATGGATAGTCCATGGAGTGTTTAACCCATGCATCATATGAAATGAAAGGTCATGGGTATTAGGTTTTAACCCTAATCTCCACACTATATAAAGATGTCCTTGGTTAGTGAAATTGACACTAGTGTGTGTACACAAAAGGGCAAGGCCGATTTCACTAGAGAGAACCAAAGTATCCTTATTCTCAAAGTTATTCCAAGTGTTCATGGTGTTGTGTGAACCATTTGAGGTGTCACACTTGGGGCACTAGGCACTCAAGCTTCATGAAGACAAGTTACATAAAAAAACAAGTATGTATTCTATCTATTTTATTACGCAAGTATATGATATTTGTATGCTAGTATAGGGTAATATCTTGGAAACTTCATATTTGCATGTATAATAGAGAAAACATAGATCCAAGGTATTTACGGTTGTATGTGCACCATAGGATGTTGTAGTATACTAAAACACAACAGTGGTATCAGAGCAATGGGTTGTTTTCTGTTATATTCATGCAAATGTTTGATTTTCAAAGTAGAAAAAAAACATGAAGTTTGTCAAATTTTAAGATAATTACTTGTTTTGCGAAAAGCTAATTATTTGTAAAATTTGAATCATTTGCTATATGAGTTGAATTAGGTCAAATTTAGTAAAAGATAAAATGATATGATTATTTTATTAGTTTTAAAAGTTTGATCTAAATGTTTTAAGAGTTACAAATTTTGTCATAAAATTTTGGAGCTCAAAAGTGTTTTTTTAAAAGTTGTAATCTTAAGTGTTTTGAAACATCCATAAGTTATGGATATGAAAAGGTTTTAATATTTAAAAAAAATTGATTCAAAGTTTTTATGGAGTTACAAAATTTGTTGTTAATGTTTTAAAGAATTCCACAACTTATTCTTAAGTTATGGAACAAGAAAAGTTTCGTCATAAAACAAGCATTTAACTCCATAAGTTATGGATTACCAAAAGTTTTATGTTTCCTTGATTTATGAGTTAGTTTAGATTAATGGAAAAAAAATTGTGTTTTAGTTGTTTTCAATCCTAATTAATCTAGAGGTAGTTCATAAAATGTGTTTTTGTAACTTGTCCTCAAGTTATATGAAAAGTCACATTTATGAATCTTAAAACTCATAAAAATGCCTTAGGTTACAAAAAATGAAGAGTCTTTTCTTATAAATAGTCTTTATGGCTCCATAACTTGTGCTCAAGTTATGGATGTCCAAGAGTCTCTTCATTAAAAGTTTTAAAGCTTTAATTAAAACTCATAAGTTATGAAAATCCAAGAGTTTTGAATAGTTTCAAAACTTGCCCTCAAGTTTTGGAATTTGAAAAGTTTTCTCTAATGAATACTTTAATTCCAAGTTAAGCCCTTAGAATTTTAAAAGATAAAATTCAACCCTTATACTTTATAATATTATAAGTTAATAATATATATATATATATATATATATATATATATATATATGTATAAGAGTAAGTCGTCTTACCATTAGTAGGCCTCATTCACGAAGCCGGTATATAAGGGGGGTATAATGTTACTGCCTATAAAATGGCAGTTTAATGGGTGTCTACTCTCACCCACCGCTTCCTTGACCGGTGGAGGGTCGTTAGCCGAACGGGTAGGAGAAGGACTAGAATTCTCCCTTCATTAAGAGTATTAATGATAAATACTAAGTAACTAAACTCTTATTAATACCCAATCTTAGTTACTTTGGAAAATGTAGATTTGGTGCTAACCCATGAAATTACACTTTGCGTTTTGCTTAGGTCGTTAGTGGAGCGTGTGTGGTTAACCGGCACACTAACCTGGACTTAACAAGGTAGGCAAAGGGTAAATTAATATTTATCATAGTATCGGTGGAGCATGTGTGGTTAACCGGCACATCGATTAAGGGGTAAATAATTAAGGGTACCAAGTATATTTGCATGGTTACTTCACACCTTGTTTTTTGATCCTCGGTATCCCAGTCACAAAACCTAAAGGGCACACTCAAGATTGAAACATGCCATTGAACAGTTCAATGAATCTCAAAAGAATCTAGGAGTTTCAAAAACCAATTAAAACCTAATAATACATTTCGTTTATCTTGGTGGAAATTGGTGAATCGTCATTCACCTACCTTCAAATATTTTATAGCTTGGATTACGGCATCCCTATTCTGAGTTATAAAATAGTTTGTAGGGTCCTAGCCTTAATATTTCATATTGGGTGTTATATTAAGGACTCTTAATCAACTATCTTGAATGTCTCCCAAAAGATGTCTAGTTCAGACATCTATGATCCTCCCAAATCTCTTGGAACTTCACTTCCTCCACCTCCTCCAATTATTCTCCCTATCCCACAAGTTCAAGGTCACTCAAGCCCTATTGGCAAGGCAAGGTCTAGGTGTGATCACATCTTGGAGATGAAGTCACATATTGACAAGCCGGGAGAGTTGGGTGTGAAAGTCTTGAGAAAGTTGGTGGTTAAATCACTTTCTAAGTCACATAGTAAGTTCCTTGGGACTCCTGTGAAACAGACTATGACAAGACCCTTAATGATCTTATCTATTTGCTTGTTACTGCTGAATCAGCAATGATTTGGAAGGCTAGTAAAGCAAATTTGATTAGAAAATTGACTTCCCAATACTTTATGGACATTGACAATGATGACACTAGAAATCCAGAAAAAGCATTCTCTTCCCAATGGAAAGGGATCGGCCATAGTCAACTCGGTTGATCAAATGGTAAAGAGAAAAGCTAAGTCTGTGATAGTTCCATGTACCATTACCAAAGGGTCCATTTGTTAAAATTGCCAAAGGAAGGGGCACTGTTTGCGAAGCTGCCAAATTTACCTAAGGATGTTAGAGTCAATAAGTTTGACT
This sequence comes from Lactuca sativa, assembly GCF_002870075.4. Taxonomy (NCBI): domain Eukaryota; kingdom Viridiplantae; phylum Streptophyta; class Magnoliopsida; order Asterales; family Asteraceae; genus Lactuca; species Lactuca sativa. The sequence goes on along the minus strand of NC_056627.2, from coordinate 305,114,738 downwards.
CTACTTCAAGTAAAGTCCATTGTCTAACTCTGTTAAGCTCCTATTTGGAGATTCTTATTACATAATGTGACTTAGTCACATGGTTATGTTATAAGAATCAAAGAAAAGAGAGAAAGCTTAAAGGAAGTATATGCTGCTTCTGATCGCGAAGATGGACTTCGATCGCATCAGAATTTTGAAGCTGTTACTTAGGAGTTATGACACATTGGTTAGGAATATATAACAATAAGGTTTTCATATGGATTGTAAGGATAAGTTTTTCCGCAAAGTTTTTAAAATAAAAGAAAATTTTTGATTTTATTTATTTGAAGTATCCTTACAATGGCATTTGTGAAAAAAAATTGTTGTTTATATGATTCCATTTCTAGTACTATAAGAAAATGGTTTTGATTCTTTCATTTGTGGTAGTGTCTAAATTTACCAAATAAAGAAAGTTTCTAATCACCCAAGTTTCAAGAGGACCGAAACTTGGAATTTTGCAAGTTGTATAGTATGATGAATGAGAACTTTCAAGCATTGAAAAATTAAGACTAATTACTTGTTTACATGGATGTGTGAGTCAAGTAAAAGACTAAGGGATCGAGTACACGTTCTTGTGCACTGATCAAGCCCACCACAAATGTAACTTGAGTGACACATCTTAAAGAAGGTTTATTAACACTAGTGAAATGTAAGAGTAAAAGGTTTTCTACTCTTGTACATTTGAATTTGGTAAGTTGTGATGTTTTGGATAAAACAGAGACCAACTTAGGCCAATTGTGTTAAGTGTTTGTCTTGATTAGAATCCACACTATCTCTTGAATATTTGGCAAGAAATTCTTATAGGTCAAGGAGACAGTGGAAGTCTAAAAGATCCTGAAAGGGTTTCAAGAATTAATAAAGAATAAAACCTGTATTTCATCACTAGCACACAACTAAAGGTTTATAACCTATCGTGTTGACATTTCTGTGCCCATTCCATTTTAGTTGGGTATATATATTTGAGTTCTACATGTTCTCAATTGTTTGCATAACTACTTGGAAGCTATGGTGGGCCCTTGTGCTGCCAGGTGGTAAGAGGTTAAGATTGCACAAGTTCAATCCATATGAGTTAGGATTTGTCACTAACCTAGTCTTGTGATTATGGTTTGACAAATTCACATGGATAAGAACAAATACACCATAAAATCTAAGTTTCATAAGGTTTCTCTCTGATTCATGGAAATGATGGTGAGGAAATTCTTTCACTAAGTAGATTTTAAGTAGATAGCAATTGTGATATTTGCAGTTCTCAAAGTCGTTGGTGGAGCGTGCGTGGTTAACCGACACACTAACATGGACTTATGAGAAATGGCAAAGGTCTAAACAATTGAGACTATGATTACTGCATCCCTTTTCATAGTTCTGAAATTGTTTAGACACACATGTGATCTGTCTAAGATAAGGTGTATGATTTTTATAAAGTCTTATCAAAGCAATCTAGTATCGTAAATCTATACTTTGGTAAGAATGTCAATAAAGTATTGACTTCTAGAGGTCCAGTTGTTTTCTGGATATATGTTAAAGCTAGTGGGAGCATAAGTGTTATGCTAATAATCCTCATGTTAGTGGGAGCATCATAATTATGATAAGTATTGCAACTTAGCAAGGTTAATTATAGAAAACAAAAGTTTCAATTCGTGAGGTTGCAGAGGTTGAAAAAGTTGTTTTGCTATAATTAAGGGAGAGGAAATTATACTTCATTTCAATTCTAAAAAGCTTAGATTGATTTTATAATCATTCTAAAGATCTTATATTGAGATTTTAATCACCTTTAGTCAAGAATATATATATATATATATATATATATATATATATATATATATATATATATATATATATATATATATATATGAATTTCATGTTGGATTGGTTCAACTTAAGAAAATTCTATATATTACGTTCTCAAAATTTGATTATGATTACAACATCCCTTTTCATAGTCAAATTTTGAGAATATGGCAAGCAAAAAAAATTATTATGGCAAAAGACTGGTCTAGAACCATGTCTTTATGTGAAACATCATGAATCGTGTCCTATTTACTTTGGGTACAATATCGATTACATGTGCTATAATATTTATCCTTTCTAAATTTTCCAAATGCCATGGGGCATTAAGGGGAACAATGTCTAGAATTGGATATGACTAAAGTGATTTAACAATTGTCGAGGAAAATCAAAGGTTTACCAAAGATTGGTTGCTCAAGGACAATTCGAAGTATAATGTTAATATTGGAAGGGCCATATTGACATAGTCTGAAAAGAGGCAACTCTTGTTCAGAAGTGGTAGTCAAAATGGGAATATAGAGTTGTCTCCATAAATGGAAGTAATCTGTGTAAGATTAGAAAAAACTTAGTGCAAGAAGCATGTTCAAAGCAATGCATACTTTGAACATAAGGCTTTGTGTCCATGGAGTAGGTCTTCATTGGAATACCCTGTAATGGTTGTTGACAAGTCTTTGTAACTTTGTACACATTCATTGCAAGAGGGTAGTGCATTTAAGTTTAAAATCTAACGGATTTCGATTTGGGAGTGTGAAATTAGAATCATTGAAAGTTTGGTCAATTGGTTTATTTCACAAAAGTAGGGATCATAGACAAACATAGAGTGCATACATGGTGTATGGCAAAGCCATTGTTTAGAAAACATAGTGTACATGCTTGGAGCATGGGACACCTAGTGTTTTAATTTAAGTATAAAGTTGATAAAACCGAAACAATGAATAATGAGTAATCAGTATGGTGATAAATAAAAAGTGTTTTATTTATATTCATAGGTTTTCATACCATATTAGATTCATTTATTCTTGTGTTTCACTTTGCATGTTTTGACTTCCATAATAACTAGGTTATTCTTCCGGAATGACTAAGTTATTCAAAATCATCCACAGTCGGTCATATGTTGGAAGTAAATATGAATCAAGACTGTCATGGGTTGGCTTGTAGAGGTCCAAGTTGGTGGAAAAAGTTGTGCTACAACACTCATGAGTGCTCATAAGTTCTGAGTATTGGATTCAACCTGCGCTCATTTGAATCACTTCATGGATTTTATCACGAGTGATCATGAGACGATAATATCTTATATTATTCAAACCTAGAGAGATGAGTTGTTACTATGAGTTGGTTGTATATTGATTGCTCGAAAACGCATTCGGTAACTCGATGTTATAAAATGTGCCTTTGTGTATCATTCAACAAGTAGTAGAACAAGCCATATGAGTCGAAGTTTATCCATTCCTTTTACCTTCGGGATAAAAGTGATATATGTGGGCCCCTCGATGATTTAATGATGATACATGTGAGTGCTTGGCCAAGCCAGGACTGATTCAGGTTGTTATCATGGAGGAGATGATTTTATATCGCTCTTGACGAGCACTTTGATGGTAGCGGTCCATCAAGTACTGGTACATCTCAAATGGATAGTAGTCCTCATAGGACTTTTGGATCTCAGCTGTCATGGTGGCCATAATGATGCATGCTACTTTTGTAGCATCTCTTTCATGTACCTCATATTCATCAAGATCTTTAGGAGTAGCAGTTTGCTCGGGTACCTTCAGCTCCTTGTCGAGAACATATTATTTGTTCTCATACTGAGTGACCATCCTTATGTTTCTGATCCAATCTGTAAAGTTGGATCCATCAAAGATGACCCTCCCACATAGGTTCATGAGGGAAAAGGAGCTGATAGGGTTTGATCCAGAAGTAGTGTTGCTGGAAGACATCTGAAAAGAAGAGAACAAGTTTAGTTTAGATATAAAGATAGTCCTTACTAAAACACTCAAATGTAATATTAAGGCTAGGACCCAACACAATATTTTATAACTTAGAAGAGGGATGCCGTAATCTAAGCTATAAGATATTTGAAGGTAGGTGAATGACGATTCACCAATTTCCACCACGAAAAACGAAATATTTAATTAGGTTTTAATTGGTTTAGAAACTCCTAGATTCTTTGAACTTTTAAAAGACATGTTTCAATCTCGAGTGTGCCCTTCAAGTTTTTTGACTGGGATGTCGAGGATCACAAAACAAGGTGTGAAGTAACCATGCAAATTACTTGGTACCCTTAATGTATTACCCTTCAATCGATGTTCCGGTTAACCAAACACGCTCCATCGATACTATGATAAGCATTAAGTCACCCTTTGCCTACCTTGATAAGTCCAGGTTAGTGTGCCGGTTAACCACACACGCTCCACTAACGACTTAATCAAAGTACAAAGTGTAATTTCATGGATTAACACCTTATTCACATTTTCCTAAAGTAACTAAGATTGGGAATTTAATAAGGTTTAGTTACTTTAGTATATTCATCATACTTAATTTAGAATTATAAGTCATTGTCCTACCCGTTCGGCTAACGACCCTCCACCAGTCAAGGAAGCGGTGGGTGAGAGTGGACACCCATTAAGCTACCATTTTATAGGCAACAACCTTATACCCCCTTATAGACCGACTTCGTAAATGAGGCCTACTTGCGGTAGAACGACTTGATCTTATACATACATGCATATATATATATATATATATATATATATATATATATATATATATATATATATATATATATTATTAAACTTATAATATTATAAAGTATAAGGGTTGAATTTTAACTTTTAAAATTCTAAGGGTTGGAACTAAAGTTTTAATATGACTTTACTTGTTCCAAAACTTGAGGGCAAGTTTTGTAAACTTTCAAAACTTTACATTTCTCATAACTTATGAGTTAATTGAGTATTAAAATGAAGACTCTTCATTTTTATAAGTCATGTGTTCTAATAATGGTTTTTAATTAAAGTGTGACCTTTGGTTTTCCATGGACAAGTTATGGACTCCATTAAAACACATTATGATCATGAATTAAACTACTAAGGAGGTTACAAACAATTCCTATGATCATCTAATCTCATAAGTTCAAGAACATGATTATCAATAATTTCAAGAATCATAAATAACTCATATAAAACTTGTAATTTTTTATAATAGCCATTGTAAATGGATTAGCATGAACATTACACCATCTAAAACAAGTTTTATAACACCAAAACAGTTTAGGGTAATGTTTCTAGTCCATTTCCAGCAGCAAAACTCGAAAATCTGGACACTGCAGCCTCTACTCGTTGAGTGCATGAACAGAATCGACGAGTAGCATGCATTTCTTCATGGACTCGTCGAGTCCCCCCATGGACTCGACAAGTTCATATGTGCAGTGAAGAAAAATTCAATTTTTCAAGCTATTTTGCATCAAGTATTCACAAACAAACCTGACTCTGATACCATTGACGGGTTTTGAGCATTCTAACACTCCTAAGTGTACATGCAACCCTAGAAAACCTTGGATCTATGTTTGTCTATAATACATGCAAAATATGATTTCCAAGGTTCATAATCCTATCTAGCATACATGGGAACTTTTAAACTAAAAGATGGTTAGAATTACATATCTTGTAGTTGCTTTGATTCCTTGAAAACCTTGAGAGCCTAGCACCCCAAGTGTGATGCCTCAAATGCTTCACACAACACTAAGTACACTTGTAATGACTTAAGAGAATAAGAACACTTCTTGAAATCAGTTATGCCCTCTTGTTTCACACTTAATGGCCGATTTTGGTGAATAAGCTAATCCTTATATAGTGTGTTACAATTAGGGTTACACCATGTAAACCCTAATTGTAACCTCCATGGAGCATCCTATGGGTTTAACCCAACTTGATTATCTATGAAGCTTTTGGCCCATTATATAAGTTATGGATGATTTACACAATCAACCCATATATTTAATTAGTCTTCTGTTGATCACATAATTAATTCTAAATTAATTCTTGATCAATACTAACCAAATATTATTATTCTTATTATTAATATATTAGAACTTATAATATATTAATAACCATAAGTGTCTTATTTCTCTTATTTAGTCTATCCAAGTGCATGATGCCATGCAACCCAAATGGACCATGCCAGGTCGGGTCAAGTACATACCAAATATAGTTATGGACTTAGACACTTTATCGAACATTAATAACATTCTAAAGTATCTTAGGAGGACTAAATATATGTTCCTGGTTTATGGTGGTAAAGATGAATTAAGCGTCAAAGGATATGTACATGCAAGTTTCCAAACTAATAGAGATAACTCAAGATATCTGTCGGGTTTTGTGATCACATTGAATGGTGGATCAGTGACTTGGAGAAGCTCTAAGCAAGAGATTGTTATTGATTCAACTAGAAATTTAGAGTATATTGCATCCAATGAATCAGCCAAAGAAGAAGTGTGGCTCAAGAAGTCTATCAACGATTTATGTGTTGTTCCAAGCATAGCTGAACCGGTTGATATTTTCTGGGATAAAGAGGTTGCAGTTTCCTTAACTAAAGAACCTCGAGATCACAAGCATATAATTCATATTAAGAGAAAGTTCCATCATATGAGGAAACTAGTTGAAGATGAAGACATTATTATGAGTCAGGTTCCGTCTGAAGACAATCTTGCAGATTCGCTCACTAAACCGTTGTCACAGATTAAGCATGATGCTCATACTAGGTTTATTGACATTATATTTTCTAGTGAATTTGTTTAATAACACAATTTGTAGTTTGATATCTTTCTGGAACTTCTTGGATATTTTTGATTTAGTCGATATTAATAATAAGTTACTATGTTTGTTCATAATATATGTTTTCATACTTTTGCATGTTTAGAACACTTCTAGAATAATTTATTATTCTAACATTCCACAATCAATTCTACTCTTGGAAGAAAGTAGTGAATTAAGATTGTCATAGTAATGGTAGATTGTTCATGGAGATTAACATTGCAAAGCCCTGTGATCAATATTGATGAGTACTTGAAAATGAAGATTTTAAGTATTGGAGTAACCACACTTAAATATTACTACATGGATTATGTCGTGAGTAAATTAAGACAACTATTTTTCATACTCTTCAAATGAAGATACATGAGGTTTTGTTCTACAATCTATTGTATCTTGGTTTTTCCCAACGTTGTCCATAACTGTCATGTATACATTGTTTGACTAGGTATTGTCTGAGGAATAGTACTAACATATGTCATCAGAGTTCATTTGGTCCTTCTTCCAAAAATAGAGAAGTATATATATTTGGCCCCCTCATTGAGTTGTGTTGAAAACAAATGCTTGGCCAAGCTAAGACTAAGTTGGTTAGAGTAAACAGTCAGTCTGTGAAGTCATCACAAGTTAGTATCGGGAAACATAATCTTGAACCATGATATTGATCTTTAATCCATGTATCTAGTTCATAATAAGATACATCAAAGGAATTTGAAGTTATTATTCTTAGGGTTGTTTATAGAAAAGTTGTTATAAGAATAGTAGTTGCATTGGACTGCCACTCGTTATTATTTATAGTAAGCATTAGGCATGTCTAATGTTGATGCCTAAGTGCAAGTGGGAGCCAATCGAGATTAGTACCCATAGCCATAACAAGCCCGATAATATTACTATAAATGGCAGTATCCTTTTTGGTTACACACAAGAACAAAAATTAAGAAAATATGAAAAGATATTTATTTGAGATATTTTTTTTGTTGATTAATTAATAGTAAATAAATGGAATATAGAATATTCCTGAACAATTTGAATTCATTAGATAATTATTATTATATTTGATAATTATCTCGAGGGTTTCAAATCACCTCCCTATAAATAATGGGCTCCAAATCCGGTTTTGATACTTGTGAAATATACCTCTTAGTTATCAAAGTTAGGAATCCTCAAAACCCTAAAGAATCCCAAAGTTACGTTCCCACATCGTGGCTAGTTGATCACCACGTCGTGGCTAACTAACAAAATTAAGATTTTGATTTTGTTGAAGCTCATAGTCAAATGATTGCTTGGATCTATTTCTTTTTTGTTTCTTGGGTGCAATTATAAAAGAGTAACTCTCATTTGTGTTCTTTAGTCCAATCAGCTGGCTAGTCCAAAAAAATCACAAAGAAGTCTAAGGTATATTTTCTATTCTTTGAGTTCTAGACGTTACACAGATTAGTTGAGTTTAGATCCATATGTTTCGAGTTTAAATTAGGTTTGTTTTTATTTCCACTGCTATTTGTTTGATCTAATGAGGCTCGAAACCCATTAGTACATTGACAGATTGGGAAGTCTTCGTGCCGAGCTTCCAAAGGAGTTGACTATTGACATGGTTTTGAACTCGCTTTCTAGTTCATATCAATAATTCATGAAAAACTACAATAAGAACAATCTCGACACAAGACCTTGATGGAGCTGCATAACATGCTTAAGACTGTTGAAGCAAGCATGAAGAAAATTCCTAGCTCCAACCCTACTGCTCCTGTCTTGGCCATTGATCATGGTACTACTAAAAGGAAAAGGGTTTCTTATACCAAAGGAAATGGAAAGTTAAGGTGAGACAATCTATCAAATCTCTAAGAAAAAAATACCAACTGAAATAGTTCCTACCATTGATCTGAATGAGTTCGTGTGTTTCTAATTCTAGACTAAAGGACATTAGAAATGTAGCTATCCCAAATACCTAGAGGATCTGAAGAAAGGAAAAGTCAAAGTTGTTGATACCTTGGGTATATTTATGATTATACTCCATATCACATCCACTTCTACTTATTGGATTCTTGATACATGATGTGGTACTCACACTTGCTCTAATATGCAGGGAGTGAAGGTAAGTAAGAATTTGAAGCATGGGGAGCTCAACCTGATCAATGGAAACAACTACACTGCAGTTGTTACAAGGATCGGGGATTACGAGGTCATTCTTAGTGGTGGTGTTCGTCTAAGTTTATTAAATTCTTTCTTTTTCCTGATATAGCACGAAACATTATTTATTTGTATGCATTACACAAGGATGGTTGTCGGTTTTCTTTTGATAATGAAAATGGTGACATTTTGATTTATTAGAATAGTTCTTTTATTTTCAAAGCTAGTCCTTGTAATGGTATTTATTAGAATCTTGTGCCTGTAAGTAAATTTTATAATCTAATATTAAACATTGGTTATACTAATGATGAATTGGATAAATCATGTTTGTGGAATTTTCATCTTGGGCCTATAAACAAGTAACACATCGCCAATTTCCAATCAGAAGGGTTTATAGAATCATTTGAATTAAAATCAAATGATGTATGTTAATTTTTATTACTTGGCAAGATGATAAAGGTACCATTCATAGGTCAATGTGAAAGAGGCAAGGATCTATTGGAACTTTTCCACATAGATGTTTATGGACCATTTAGATTCACCACAAGACATGGTGAATGATACTTTGTGACTTTCACTACTAGTTTTAGAATATATATATATATATATATATATATATATATATATATATATATATATAATCAAGCATAAGTAAGAAAACCTTTGAAGTGTTCAAAGAATTTCAAAATGATGTATATAATCAACTGGGCAGAAAGATGAAGATGGTCCGATCCGATAGGGGTAGAGAATATTTAAGTCTTGAATTTTGCGAGCATCTTAAGAAATGTGGAATAGTTTCACAATTGTCTCCTTCCAGAACATCACAACTAAATGATGTTGATGAGGGATGAAATTGAACGCTATTAGATATTTTTTGATCTATGATGATTCGAGCTATATTTTCGATAACTTTTAGGGGTATGCCTTAGAGACAGCCGACCATATTTTAAACCTCATACCAACTAAGAAGGTTGCTAAAAAACCTTCTAAAATGTGGAGTGGGACACATCCTTATGTAGCACATGTGAAAATCTACGGATACAAGGTTTATTTTTGTCGTGAGGCCAACAATAAACTTGAACCCAGATCATAGAAGTGTTATTTCTTTGATTATCTACAAATGTATTTTGGATGCTTGTTTTACAAGCCTTCTAAGAACAAGGTGTTTGTTTCTAGATGGAGATTCTTCCTTGAGAGGGATTGTATATCCAAAGAATCTAGTGGGATTCAAATTGATGTTGAATAGATTCACAAGTCAAAGAAAGATGAACCTTTAATTGACACTAGCACTCAACCTGAGGTAGAGCGACATGTTGAGTAAACTGATATATCTCCACCTCCCTTTTGTAGGTCCAATAGATTTTGTCTCCCTACTGAGTTATATGGTTTTCTATATTACCACATAAGGAGACATACAGATCAATGATCATACACTGGTTAGTACGGATGAACTATCCAACTATAAGGAAGCGATTATAGGCCTTGAGGGTGCGAAATGGAAAGAGAGCATGAAGAGCAAGATTTAATCCCTATATGAAAACCAAGTTTGGAATTTGGTTGATCCCATACCTAGAATTTAAACCGTTATAGTCTTCCTAGTGTTGTATGTTGATGATATATGGATTATAGGAAATAATATCTCAGCATTGCAAAGTGTTAAGACTTAGCTTGGGATTTTTTTCACTATGAAGGATTTGGGAAAACCTACATACATGCTTCGTAAAAGAATTTATAGAGATAGATCAAAACGTCTAATAGGACTTAGCCAAAGATACTTGGGTAAGATCTTAAATAGGTTCAAGATGAAAGACTCCAAGAAAGGGTTTCTACCCATGAAACATGGCATAAGATTAAGTAAATATCGATGTTCCAGTATAGTGACGAACTGGACATAATGATTCGTGTCCTATATGCTTCTAATATAGGATCGATTATTTATGCCATGATATGTACTCGACCTAATGTCTCATATGCTTTAAGAATGATGAGTCATTATCAGGACTCCTAGCGATAGTCATTAGATAGCAATAAAGAATATTCTGAAATACCTAAGAAGAAAAATGATATGTTCTTGGTAAATAGAGTCACATAAGAGTTAAGAGTTACATGTTACATTATTTCAAGTTTCCAGGCTGATAGAGATGACTCATGTTTATAGCGAGGATGGGTATTTTTGATTAATGGAGGAGTGGCCACTGAGAAGAATCCCAATCAAAAGATAGTGACATACTCTACATGCGAGTTAGAGTATATACCGCCTAATGAATCTACAAAAGAGGCTACATGGTTAAAGAAATCCATTGATGATCTTGGTGTCGTTCCGAGCATCAAGGATCCAATGGAAATCTTTTTTGATAACGAGGGTGCAGTTGCATTGATTAAAGAACCTAAGGACCATGATAACTCAAGACATATACTCAGAAAGTACCACTACATAAGGAACCGCATCGAGGATGGAGACATTGTCGTGAATAGAGTGTCATCGAAGGAGAATTTGTCTGATCTATTCACGAATCCATTATCAAGGACCAAGCCTGAAAATCATACAATGTCTATAGGCATTAGATTTACTGATGATATGGTGTAATTTTTTAGTTTTTAGTTTGATAAAGTTTTTGGAAACATTTAACAATATGAATGGTAACTGTTTTAGTGTTTATTTTGTGGTGACTTAATAAAGTGCTACTGATGCTACCTGTTTTGATTAAAAACTTATAAGTTAATTTCGTAACCAAATTAGTAAGTATAGTGTGATGTTTAAGATAAGATACATAATAGTGAAGTGCTTAAGATCTTGAAATGTGCCAAAGATCTTGGTCGTGCCCAAGATCGTGGGAAGAAATAACGATATTCAAAAACAGTTTAATAAAGTGTTTTATTTCTTGATGTAAACAAATGTTTTTGAAGTGTTTAGGGTGAAAATAGTGTTAAGGTTTTCAAACAAGTGAATTCATATAATAAATCTCAAGATATTCAAAAAGTTACCAGGACTTATATTAATTGAAATAAAATTACAAATGTTAGCTGATCCTGATGTGAGTGTAAAAGTGATCAAGTGTCGAGAGAATCAGAGTGAGAGTGGAAGTGAGAATGTGTGTATGAATGGTGATCAACTAGGCGTTTATACATATCGATAATAAAAACAAATCCAATATTCTAGGGATCTTTCTTGATCCATGCTTAAACCAGCTTTGTTCATGGTCTTCAACGTTCACAAGGATTTTAAATACATATTTTTTACTCGGTCTATACCTTTCTAGTCAGTTTCGTGATACCTACATGAAATATTACAAGAAAATAAAGGTAGTCCCAAGATATTGACTAAATCCAAGATCTTAGGCTTACCCAGGATGTTACCATAAAGCAAGATGTTAAAAATAGTAAGATAGAAATTCTATCCATAACAATTTCCCCCATAAATCTTCAATCTAGTACCCGAGCGGTTTTATTTGTTAGACGTTGTAGAGTCAGGATGTATATTCGGTTTCCCAGGAATTTTGAATTCACTTTTGCTCTTTCGGTCAGGAGTGTTTTGTCTATAAATTGATTTTGCAATATGTTGTTCCTTACCTTCATTATCGATCAATCTTTTAGGTAATTATTCTTCTTCTTTCTTTTTTATTAGGATCATGGATAAAGCTCTAATTATAGCAAAGTCAGATAATGAGCATGGAGATCTTAAAGATTCATGAATTCTTTGTCATGTTCGGAGGGAAACTTGTAATTTTTCAAATGAAAAAATGGAGTCCCTCCGTCCCGAAGGAAAGTTCCCTCCAAAAATAATGTTCAAACCATTTGATACAAAACCAAAACCTGATTTTGTATCAACTTCTTGGGTTTGTTTTTTATTTTCACTTTTACATCGGTCTTTCCTTTCATTTTCCTGCCTAAATCTGAATTTTTTGAGATGAGTAGATTTCCATACGCCCAAATCATGCCAATGGTTTGGCTTATCCTATATTGGATTGATCATCTCAACATATATTAGAACTTAAATCTCGGTCTTCCTAAGATTGCTAGTGTCCATGATCTTCAAACCTTTGGTTCTTCTTGTGTTATTCTCAAAATGAATCCCAGGAAACAATATCCAATTCTTAATATATCATGTCACAATGTTGGAGGCAGAAGAAGTATTTCTTTGTAATATGCAATCTCTGGTTTATGGAGATACTTTTCTTGTTGACTGTGTTATTGAGGGTAGGATTTCTACGTTCCTTTAATTTCCAAGGTTTTTTTTGTACATGTATATTGACTTTCTCCCTTCTTCTTCAAGACAAATCCCAAGTTTGAGTATTTATTCCCGCCTCGCGAGGATAGTAAGGAAAGAGGCTGCAATTTTATAAAATTATCTTCGGAGAGAAGGACCTTCAAGATTATCAGGAAGCAAACAATTGGAGGAGTGGCTTTTTCTCCATTCTTCAGAAAAGATCCTACACCTTCCAATATGTCAACTAGTAGGACCTATGGATTTTCTTTTCCTTTTATGTTGTTTTGGGATTCTAACGGTTTAAGTTTTCTTGACAAGTTCCAAGGTTACTCGCTCTAGGTCTACTTTTTCTTGTTTCAATGTCAATGATTTCATGACTTTTGGTTCTCCAGTGAAGAATGATAAGTTGCTTCCTCTAACTTCGAAGAAAACAACGACAAATCCCCGTAGCCCTGAATCTAATAAGATAAATCTTCTTCCCATCCCTTCCATTGATGTTTTTTTCTTAGACTAATATTGTGTAACATCCGGATTCACAGGTATATTATTTTATTCTTTTATTTTTGGAGGTTGTGAAGGGACTCGACGAGTTGGTGCTTAGACTCGCCGAGTAGGGTCACAGATTCTTATCCGGGTTCATGACTGGAGTCGGCGAGTTCATGAGTGGACTCAGCGAGTCCACGCTGTTTAATGAAACCCTAATTTCCTAGGTTTGGGACCTATTTAAAGGCCCTTAGGGCCGTCATTTTGCGGCTACCAAACCCCAGAGAGAAACCCTAAAGGAGCTAGAGTGTTTGTGAGAGGAAAGGAGCCATTTCTTGATCTTTGAAGTTGATTCTTGCAAGAAGGAGGCGATTCCAGCTTAGAGGAGACCAAGGAGGTTGTGCATCTGTGGATTTCGAGCAAAAGACTTCATCTTTGAGGTATTATATCACCCCTTTATCTGTTTTGTTGAAGGAATCCATAGATGTAGAGTTTTATGACCTTTATTGGAAGAAAATTGCGAGGATATGGCCCTTATTCACTTTGAGACTTCAGATTTGGACCCATAGTGGTCTAAAGAGCTTATGTCAGCTTGCTTTATGCTGAGCTATGGAGGTGTTGGGCTAAGGATGTTACTTTTGGGGCTAAATCACCAAGTGAAGCCTCCTAGACGTCCCATGAGTGTCAAGATTCGAACTTTACGTGTTTATCAGGCTTGGGAAGGTCAGATCTATGGATCAAAGGAACAGATCTGACCTCAGGAGGCCATTTGAGTTTGTGCATGGCATGAACTCGCCGAGTCCAAGGGCACACTCGACGAGTAGGGTTAGGTTTTCCCGTAAATCACTCAGTGAGTGGACTTGCCGAGTTGGGGGAATAACTCTATGATTCAGAGGGGGATTAGAGGACTGGAGTTCAAAGCGGAACTCGCCGAGTTGATCTTGAGACTCGACGAGTTGAGTCAGGGTGGCCCCGCGATTCATGCCAGTTGTGACTCATCGAGCAAGGGGAGGAACTCGACATGCCAAGCGAGACTAGAGAGTTAGTGGACACGTGTAGAATCGTCGAGTCGCCCAAGTTCACTCGACCAGTCGGGTCAAAGTTTGACCATTGACTTTCGTTGACTTTTAGGATTTGGTCAACAATGTGGCCTTTGAGCCAAAAGAGGGGTAAAATGGTATTTTGCCTCTGAGGGTGCCAAGAGAGGGTTGAGTCTAGTCCCGAGAGTTATATTTATGAGAATATTTACTTTATGTGATTAGGCGGAGGCTAGATCGTATTTCTACCGAGTCAGAGATTTACCGAGACATCTGAGGTGAGTCTTCTCACTATACTTTACCTAGTGTGGTACAGAGATATGTGACAGTGTATTTTAGAGTTATGTGCCAGTGTATTTGCATGTTATTTATGTGTTGAGATTTATTGTGATATGTGATATGCATGATTCAGAGTATACAGAGTAGGACCAATGGGTCCATAGAGTTAGGGCCAGAGGGCCCATAGAGAGTTGGGACTGGAAGGTTCCATTGAGACACATTGACCAGAGGGTCAACTGAGTTATAGCCTCGAGTGGCTAATATGTGTTAGAGTGGTATTTTGGGCAACTCACAAAGCAATTATGCTTACAGTTTTATGTGGTGTGTTTCAGGTACCAGCTGTGATCGCGGATAGGCGCCGGCATGACTCGTACACACGCACACTGGAGTTCATATGTTTTGATCTTGGGGTTTTGTATTAAGATAATGATGATACAATGCTTTAAAATGTAGATGTGAATGAAATTATATGGAATTTAAAATGTGAAAAATTGTATAAATTTTTATGGTGTTACAGATTGACAGAGATTAGACAAAAACTAATAACTTTAACTTAAAATGTGAGTGTTTCTGATTTGGTAAATTTCATCGTTTATTAAAAATCTTTATTTTTGTTCATTTCAGGCTACCAACCTTATGATGAAGACTACTGAGGATCTTAAAAGAGATTTTGAGGCTTCAAAGCAAAAAATGTATTTTATATTGTTGGAGAAAGAGCGAAAGTTAGAGAAAAAGAATGAGGTGCTATTGTTGAAGGTTGAAAAGCTTAAAGAAATGGATGAGGAATTGAAGAACTTTGTAGAAAGGTGTGGGATTTGGAGGAGAAGATCGAGGAAATCACCAAGGAGGCCAAGGTTTTTACTACAAAAGTTATTTTGGAGGAAAGATTGAAGATGTATAATGATGTTAGAGAAAGCAATGTGGTATCCTGTGATGAGGACACATGGAAGAAATCTTTATAAACAATGGTTGGTGAGAGGAAGTAGATTCAAAAAATTAAGAGGTTTGTTGGAAGAAGGGGTGTTAATGAAAAGCAGGCTTAGACAGTTTTATAGTAGGATACAACCCTATGGGCCTATTATAAACATTGTAATGTTTTAAGAATGAATATATTTTTCTTAATACTCTTGTAACTTTATTTGTTATAATATGATAAAAAAAATTGGCCAACAGTATTCTTTTAATAAGAAATATGGAATAAACCATTGAGCGGATTTAGATTTGAGAATAGGGTTTTAAGCATTCATTAATGATAAAAAGTTGTTGGATCCTAAGTCATTGACATAGTAAATTTACAAAAGATAAGGATCTAAGGTTGTGTTCTTAGAATAATTTCTTGTTTTTAAAAAAGCAGTTGAAATAATAAGTATTTTTCAAAAGAAATCAATTTATAAAAACTTTATGAAAAAGGGATCTAAAGACGGTCGAAGAATTACATACCTTATATGACATTACGATCGAGGGTTATCTTGGATGACATCTTGAGTGAAACTTACCTTGGATGATATCTTGGGATGTCCCCACTGTTTTAAATATTTGATTCAATATTTTAATTTTGAGATATTCATATGTTCTATACTTCTTAATTTTCTGAACACGATTATGTTCAAGCCACAAATGAACAAGAAAATGTTAGATAGTTGGGATATTCCCAACCTAGGGTTGTTACCTTACGCCTTAGTTTAATATTTTAACGTTAAATGTGTGGGTATATGTTCCCGACTATATGACACACCCATATTATTCCATTGGTTTTTGCTTAAGTTCTACCATATAGTTAGTAGTATGGAGGTTGTTAATTACTAAAGAGTTAGTTGATCCCTATATTACAGAAGTATTTGATGGCACTCTCTCTGTTGATTATTAGAGAAGTATTGGACCTCATATAGTTAATGACTTGTGCAAGTAGGAGACTATTGGGAAGAGTGTATAAGATCATTAACTATTGGTAATTTTTCTAATAATAGCAGGGTCCTCTTGGGTTGCCCTCAAGACCTAAATTGAGTAGAATAAATAAAGGATAAATTAGTTTACTAATTATTATGTTTTAAAATTTAATTTGAAACTAATTGGAAAAATATTTTAGGAATTAATTTAATAGTTTAATTAATTAAAAGGGCTGAATATCAATTAATCAATAGTTGGCTGATTTGAATATTCCGAAACCCTTAAGGAGTTAGGGTTGGACATAAATTCATTCCACCCCACATGGGATGGAGGTAAAATTCGAATTTGGCATCTGACCTACTTGTGATGGGAGAAAAATATAAGGAAATGATAGAAGGCCATAAATAGGGCTCTATGGATCTCATAATTCCTTGCACCTTGGCTTGGACAAATTCGCCAACTCTCTTCCTCCCTCTATAGTGGACGGATTCTTCTCCAACCTAGGGTTTGTGAATTTGACCCTACTTCTAGTAAATATTATTATGCACTTTGGAGTTCATTGGGTGTGAACTCAAAGAGAGATTATGGGTTGGATCCTTGCATTCAAACAAGGTGGCACAAATAATGTCTCAAGAAAGGAGGTCACTAGCTGCAAAAGAGGTATGGAGTTCTTCAATCTTTATGTTTTAATAAGGTGACGATAATAGAATTAAACTTAGATTCTTAGGTTGCATGAACACATAGGATTTTCATTTGTTTTCGTTGCCATGATCATGTCTTTAGATGCATAGAAAACCTAAAAATCTTCTATGTATCGTTCTAATTCTATCAGGTGATGGGTAGCTACTTGAACCAGATCCCACATCATCTAGGAAGGAGAATTAAGCATTCCTTATAATGGGTGTGGATATCTTCCCTGTTACAACACATTTTAAAGTCGTGAGGGCGGAATATACCATAAGAACTCTCCAATTAAGCATGCCCAAGCGAGATAAATTCCAACATGGGTGACCCAATAGGAAGTTTTTGTTTCGATATCCAAAAATGTGAGCAATGTCTAAATACATGCATGAGGGGATCTTACAAATGGTTTTAGAGCTAGGGAACATGTTGATGTGTTCGATAAGGACGTCAAATCTTGTAAAGTGGGTAAATGTGGGTGGCTACCTGTAACACCCGTTTTTCGGATTGAAGCGTTTTAGGGTATTAAGGATTCAAAAACTTGGTTTTTAGGGAAAACCGAGTGTTATGACGTGACCATAGGGAGGTCATGACGTGACCAACCAAATGAAGAACACACATCTGGAGGTTAGTCACGACGTGACATGTATTTGGTCACGACGTGCCAAGGATCGCATCCCAAGCCCATGATCTTTTAGGGTTTCCTTCGTATTTAAGCACCCTGAACTTGGATTTAGGGTTCATTTATGAGCTTCCATCTCTCTCAAACCTTAGAAACCCTAACCCTTGTCCATCTTGGTGATTTTGGCTCATTTTGGTAGTTTTTGTGCTCTTTGAAGGAAATTGAACGAGAGTTGGTGCAAGGATCAAACAAGCAACACTTTCTCATCTTTGATATCACCTTCGGGATCAATTGTAAGGATTAAAGCTTCTACCTTTATGGTTTATTCTCCTAGATATAAGTTTTCTAGTCCTTTTTGGTTCATGGTTTTGATTTGAGTGAATTGATGGAATAAAGTTGGCAAATTTATGGTCCTCCAAAGTCCCTAGAGCATCATATATTATAGATCTAAGGATTGGATGTGGATTATGAATCTTGCATGAGTTTTAGGGCATTTTCTTGCCTTTTAACCTAGATTGGGTAGAGGACAGGCATGGGGCATGCATGTACATAAAGTTGTCATTTTAATAAACATATAGAGTCCCTTAAAGCTTTCTAGAAAGTTAGAGTTGAAGACTTAATGGATTAAGGACTCAAACTATTAAGACGTTGCCTCAGACGGTGGTCACGATGTGACATAGGGAATGTTATGTTGTGACAATGGTGTATCTTTTGTCTATCTTGTCCTGTTGTGTTCACGACATGACCAAGGAAGGTTCATGTTGTGGTGCCTGCTAAGTGAGTTATCCATGGCCGATTTGGCTGAGTTGATATGAGACCGAATTTGGAATCAAGCTATATACGTTCTCAAGATGTAAGCAAGGGCTAGTCACGATGTGAGGGTCAACTGTGATAAGGTTTGCTATTGACTTTGCCTCTGACCTCGACTTTTTTGCATGGTTGATTGTTAGTTAAATTACTAGATTTAGGGTATAGGCTAAGGTTAGACCTTGTATGATTTGACAGGTGTTGTAGAACTATTTGTGTGGCATTGAGCCTTGGTTTAGTTGGATTCATGAGATAGGTGAGTCTTCTCACTATACAATGTAGGATGCTAGTTGGTTAAGTGAGACTTGCATGGAAGACCAGGTGGTGACCCTTAACATTTGTATGATAGATCATGTAGTGGCTAATGACAACTATATGCAAGACTAGGGTCTAGCCCCTACAGTTATTTGCATGTTGCTAGTCGTCTTTGTGATGTTTGCTAGGAAGACCAGGATTTGGCTCTTGGCACTTGTAAATAAGACCAAGATTTGGCTCCTAATGTAGTAAGGAAAGAACATGATTGCTCATGACTGATAGTGACAGTAAGACTATGGTTGGCACATAGCAATCCATATTATATGTAAGGTATATGGTATTTTGAGGAACTCACTAAGCCTTGTGCTTACCTTTTGTGGCTTAAACATTTTTAGGTACTTCCAGATCCATAAGGAAGGGTCCGACTTGACTGCACAACATCCCATGAAGGTTTTTTCGACATTGATTGCTTTTGATTTACTATGATGTTTGAAAATTACATTTTTACCTTGTTGGGTTTGGAATATATAGCTGTATGACTTGATGATTTAAAAATGAAAAAAATTGTTGGAATTTTTTGGGACGTTACACTACCGGCACCTGACCCGATATCGGTGGGAAAGAGAAGTAAACATTCCTTATAAGGAGTGTGGACACATTCTCTATGACAAAGTGTTTTAAATTCGTGAGGACAACAAATCTCGTAAAAACTCAGCAGTGATGCGTGCTCAAGCGAGAGTAGTATCGAGATGGGTGACCCCCCTGGGAAATCCTCATGTCGAATAGCCCAAAACGAACAATATTGTGATAGATGCCGGGGGTGATGTTACATTATAAACGTTGAATTCCAAGGAATCATATTTGGGATACTTTAATATATTTCTCTCACAATTTTCGAGGAAAAATTTCGGAGATAAACACAAATAACATGTATTCTTCTACGTTCTACGAGAAATGGAATTCATAGAACGATATCAGAAGAAAAATGACTTTTTGCAAAACCGAAACCTATAAATATAGGCTTACGACGATTAATTTTGGTTGGTCAATTAGTCAAAAATCAAGTGTATTTGTAATAGACATATCAGGTAGTAGTGTTGTCCCTTGGACCTCGCCAGAGGTGAT
Organism: Lactuca sativa; assembly: GCF_002870075.4. Classification (NCBI taxonomy): domain Eukaryota; kingdom Viridiplantae; phylum Streptophyta; class Magnoliopsida; order Asterales; family Asteraceae; genus Lactuca; species Lactuca sativa. The sequence continues at coordinate 305,094,626 of NC_056627.2, read as the reverse complement.
GCCACTTGGATCC